>NC_041394.2:175029003-175036503 GCF_900747795.2 Erpetoichthys calabaricus
TAGTGTTTTTAAATTGTGAAAACTAACTGAAGTTTCTGGATTTTATAGATCATCCACCAAATGATTCACTCATCCCCTCTGATGGTGGACCAACAAATGATTCAAATACAGAGTCACCCTCCCTGGACCAGCCTGAGGAAACGGCAGAAGATTCTGACCTACCACCCAATGTCTCAAGAATGTGGAGGCGAAGTCAACAACATGGTCCAAAAAAAAAGCAGTTAACTGAGGTGAAAGCTATTTTTCAGGATTTCCTTAATCTGCAGCGGCAGCAAGCAGAGTGAGATCAACAAGTCATTCAGTCAATTACCACTGTCATCTCTCAAGCTGTACATTGTTTTGAGCGTTGTGCAAATGCTGCAGAAAGGCATGCTCATACATCTGAGGTGATGGCTGGTTTGAGGCAACCAGAGAGTTTGCACAATCAACCCAGGTGCTCCAATCATCAAGCGTCTCATCTGCCCTACAGTCAAGCAGGCACTTCAACACATTCTTCTTTGAATACACATCCTAATATGTCATTCACCACATACCTAAACTTGGAGTAGGATATTCATGTTATTTTTTGGTTCATATTTAAAAATAACACAATATTGTAGTCGAAGGTCATGGCTTGTTCATTTAAGTAAAGCATGCAGAGAATGTTTTTAGTTTGTGCTCCTCTGCAGGTACCAGTATCTTCAGTGTATATATATATATATATATATATATATATATATATATATGCTGCTTTTTTTTCTTGTATTCAGTAAAAGTAAAATGTTATTAATGACACATGTGATATTGCAACTGTTTTATGTTGTTTAATATCCCAAAACAAATGTTTTCTATTTTCAAATTAATCTATTCTTTTCTACTTTAAAACAAAGGTTTACAACAAGTAGTCTGGGACATTCTACACGATGTAAATTAAGCTTCTTGTGTTAAATCTTTATAAAGCAGATGTACAAATTTTGTTACAAATAAAATCAGTAACAGCATGTTGTAGTTTGTGATTTGAAATAATAGTAACAAAATTTGGTTTTATGGTTCAAATGCCTTTTAAACTTTTCCCATGACAGCCTACTGCCTTTCCAAGTTTGATACATATTGCATTAGAGCGTCCCTGATAATCACAGCTTGTGCAGAAGGTCGTTCATCGCATTGCAAGCGGCTCGGTTGTCTCTCGCCTTCATTACGTGAGTCTTCACTAGGTGGTAAAAATCGTTGCTTCTCCATCTCACAGATGTTGTGGAGTACACAACACGCTGCCACAACAGTAGGCATGAAAGAGTGGTGAATGTCAGATCGTTTGGCTAGGATGCGCCATCTTGCTTTCAGACGTCCGAAAGTGTGCTCCACCTTAACTCTGGATCCATTCAAGTGAGAGTTGAATGCTTCTTGTTTTTGAGACAAATTGGGACCAGGATAACCTTTGATGAGCCAATGCAGTAGCGGATTGGCTGGGTCTCCTGCTACTAAAAGGGGTACCTGAACTCCCTCCACATCAACTGTAGCCTGGGGGTGTCTCTCAGGATGTCTAAATAATACAAAAACCGCAAAGGTAATTTACTGTGCCAGTCAAAATATTTAATAAACCGTGTGTTTCATTATCTAAACATTTTTTTCTTATTATTAAATGGCAGATGTTTTAGCATATATGAGAAATTCTCTCATTAATATTAATTTTAGTTTTTTTTTGATTAAACGTCGTTATTTTGTATTAATTCAAATTTCAGTTTTAATTAAAAACCTTAAGGGAAGCAGGTTACAGTACTAATTCAGTTGTTATCGCACTGAGAAGGGATGTTGAAAGGTAGGCTCACTGTTCAGATCCGATGCTGCAAACACAGCTGCATCATGGGCACTTCCAGGAGTGCCAACGCAAATGTCTCGTATCATGCACCTGTCATCAACAAGGGCCTGGAGAACAATAGATGGCCACCCTTTGCGATTAATGTAATCGCGGTAGCCTTCCGTCGGGGGAAGAATAGGCACATGTGTGCCATCCAGCGCACCGTAAATCTGTGGCACAAGATGCACCAAGGAATTGCGGTATACAATTTCATTGGCCTACGCTACAGTCGGAAGTCTGATATAACACCGCATTAATTTTTCTTTAATAGCGGTGCACACAGCATATACACATCGATGGACGGTAGTTTTACTAACCCCCTAAAGTTTCTCCAACTACTCTATACTCGGCGCAGGTTGCCAGCTTGTAAAGGGCGATGGCAATCCACTTTTGGGTTGGAACCGGTGGTCGGTGGCAACCTTTGATGGGAGCAACATCAGGACTGATGAATCCACACAACATCTCAAACGTTGGCCGTGTCATTCTAAAATGTTGCAGCCAGAGATTTTCTGTGAAGTGTCTCTCCACCACCTCCTCCCAGAAGGTCTTATTCCGTCGTCTCTCCCATACCCGTGGGTTTCGTCGCACTGGGGTACTTTCTTCGAGCTCTAGGGCTATCAGACAAGCAACTGCTTCATTCTGCTGTCGTCTTCGGATATTATGTACAATTCCAATTATTTGTGAAACTGAAATAACAGTAAGCTGGCAAATTTCAAAAAACTGTCTGAATAATCTCTCCATTTCTTTGTTTCTTTGTTTAGTGGAGGGGGTGTAACGTGGAAAACAAAAGGTAGATAATTTCCGACATACACAAAATTATGTATGGAAACGGCTCAAGGGCAGATTTTTTTCGCGATACAACAAAACTTATGTGACAGTTCGTTTTGGGGGGATGACATCATCACGCACACCATTTTATCGATAAAAAGCCAGTTGGATGGAAACAGGCTGGAGACAGCAAATTTCACACATTTTTTTTATGTATATTCTGTTTGTCGATAACAAAATGTCGCAAAAACCTGGATGGAAACTTAGTTAATATTTACAGTTTATTGTGACACATTCTAAAATATACAATACCTAAGTTTATTTGAACTGATCAATCATCCACAAATTAACATCATTTTCTCTGTTTAGTTTATGCAGTGTCTCCTACATTGATACCCCTGGAGGTGAAGTATTGTCATGGTGAAAAGACAGAGACTACTGTCTATCTGTATGAACTTAGAACTGTTCATCATCATAAGAAGTTCAATGTCTTGTTTCCAATTACAAGTTTCAAGGAAAAACGTGCTAAAGAAAATATATCTATACAGGATTGATAAAGACATAGGCTTGTAAATCTCTGAGATTATAACAGATATTGATATTGTGAGCTTTGTTGAAAGATGTCTATCACATGGCAGTCTTTATGTGTCTCCCTGTATTAGTATAATGCTGACAGAAAAGTCATTAATGTATGTTCAAGTCCCCACTTTTACTCTTACCTACCTCAATAAATTAATCTGAGCAGGAATTTAAACAGCAGTATCTATTGGCACATAGTTAAATTGAAAAAACACCTATATTAAACATTAGAAATTTTTAATTCACCATCTTTTAAACATTTTCTTGTGACTATATTTTATACAACGTGGAAGAAAAACAAAAAATTAAGTGGTGGGGGGTACCGTTGATTTTAAAAACTAACGTCTCATCTGTGTAATGCTAAACAGAAGTGATAGAGACAAAGTCATTTCATACAAATATCTTTGCATCATAAGATAACTTTGACTGTGAGCAGAAATGCAGCAAATATATAAATATACAAATAACAATAAAAAATA
The DNA here is from genome assembly GCF_900747795.2 of Erpetoichthys calabaricus. NCBI lineage: Eukaryota > Metazoa > Chordata > Cladistia > Polypteriformes > Polypteridae > Erpetoichthys > Erpetoichthys calabaricus. Next base: position 175,032,664 of record NC_041394.2, read on the forward strand.
TACAAATAACTTTTCAAAAGACATTACAATACCATGTATTTACATTTAAACAGGTGCTTTATCCACATAAAACTAAAACAAAGTAAATTAAGTGTTAAAAAAGTTTAATAGAGTGTCATATCACTATTTAAAATTTCTACTGAGCATAACTGTTGTAAATATTGCTTTTAATGCTCAACATACTAGCAGGAGGGGCCTTAGTTTATTATAATTTTAATGAACACAACATACAGGGATAAGCAAAAAAGGGAACCTTACGTGCCCTGATTAATTAATCTTTAAGTATCATTTTAATTCTTATTAACACCAGATAAAAATGAAATATCTAAAGTAATGCTGAGAAATCTTTCCCCACAATGCACAAAATGGGAAAGCACTCCTAAAGAGCCAGACCAACTCTAATTCAGGTATGGGCCCCAAGAATAGACCTCACCCCAGGCAACCTAACCCAAAACTCCAAAAGTCCCAAAATTCGGCTAAGGCTTAAATAATAATAGCATTAAAATGCCTACAAAAATGGAGAAGAGGAAAATCATTAACACTAGAATTACCAGAGCCTACAAAAAAACTCGTAGATCCGACCCATCTTAAATCCCATTGCACCTCTCTGTCAGCGTCTTTTGTCCTGTAAATGTGCCGATAAAGACAAGCAGCAAGCAGCCTGCTATTCCATTCCCCCACTGCCTCAGACCGTGCACAAAGTCCTCCCTGCTCATCCCTTGATTATCTGGGAGTGAAGCGCTGCAGTTTTAGAGTGGAAATAATAGATCGTTATTTGGAACAAATGCATTTCATGTATGTTCCGTTTCTACAATAATCTGTGTAAACACATTGTTAAAACAGAAATGTTTTTCATATTCTAGTAGTAAATGACAAAATGTTGACATAAACTACTTAATGTAGGAAGCCTTAAGTCCAAAGATCAAATAAACACTTTCACAAAAGGTTCATGGGTGATACAACAGCTTCTGTGGTGTAGCGGTAAGATCTGCTGACTTGTAATCAAGAGTTCCCGGTTCAATCCCGACTGCCTCCTATATTTGCCGTTTTCAGTAGTGAGCTGCTCTTATTGTTAATATTAGAAAGTACACACATACATTTGGTTTGCGTTTGTAACAGACTATGTACATTAATAGTACTTGTAAAAGTTTCCCTTTTTTTTCACTTTTATTCTCTCAGACACGATCGCGATACATAATACCAAAGGGATCTAAAGCTGTTGGTTTTTATTTGAAACTGGGAATAACTGTAGATATGAGTGGTGTTTTGAGGCAATGGAACTGGACATTCTCTGATCTGGATGGATAAAAGCTGACACACAAACGCTGGTGAATCTGCCTTCTTTGTATCTCACCATCACTTGATTTTTTTATTCACTTTTATTGAGTGTTCCTGCTCATGCTGAATTAGTATGCACCTTATGGTCTATGAAAAACAGAGACATACAGTGCATCCAGAAAGTATTCACAGCGCATCACTTTTTCCACATTTTGTTATGTTACAGCCTTATTCCAAAATGGATTAAATTAATTTTTTTCCTCAGAATTCTACATACAACACCCCATAATGACAACATGAAAAAAGTTTACTTGAGGTTTTTGCAAATTTATTAAAAATAAAAAAATTGAGAAAGCACATGTACATAAGTATTCACAGCCTTTGCCGTGAAGCTCGAAATTGAGCTCAGGTGCATCCTGTTTCCCCTGATCATCCTTGAGATGTTTCTGCAGCTTCATTGGAGTCCACCTGTGGTAAATTCAGTTGATTGGACATGATTTTGAAAGGCACACACCTGTCTATATAAGATCCCACAGTTGACAGTTCATGTCAGAGCACAAACCAAGCATGAAGTCAAAGGAATTGTCTGTAGGCCTCCGAAGGTCCCAATGAGCACAGTGGCCTCCATCATCCGTAAGTGGAAGAAGTTTGAAACCACCAGGACTCTTCCTAGAGCTGGCCGGCCATCTAAACTGAGCGATCGGGGGAGAAGGGCCTTAGTCAGGGAGGTGACCAAGAACCCGATGGTCACTCTGTCAGAGCTCCAGAGGTCCTCTGTGGAGAGAGGAGAACCTTCCAGAAGGACAACCATCTCTGCAGCAATCCACCAATCAGGCCTGTATGGTACAGTGGCCAGACGGAAGCCACTCCTTAGTAAAAGGCACATGGCAGCCTGCCTGGAGTTTGCCAAAAGGCACCTGAAGGACTCTCAGACCATGAGAAAGAAAATTCTCTGGTCTGATGAGACAAAGACTGAACTCTTTAGTGTGAATGCCAGGCGTCACGTTTGGAGGAAACCAGGCACCGCTCATCACCAGGCCAATACCATCCCTACCGTGAAGCATGGTGGTGGTAGCATCATGCTGTGGGGATGTTTTTCAGCGACAGGGACTGGGAGACTAATCAAGATAAATGGAAAGATGACTGCAGCAATGTACAGAGACATCCTGGATGAAAACCTGCTCCAGAGCACTCTTGACCTCAGACTGGGGTGACGGTTCATCTTTCAGCAGGACAACGACTCTAAGCACACAGTCAAGATATCAAAGGATTGGCTTCAGAACAACTCTGTGAATGTCCTTGAGTGGCCCAGCCAGAGCCCAGACTTGAATCCGATTGAACATCTCTGGAGAGATCTTAAAATGGCTGTGCACCGACACTTCCCATCCAACCTGATGGAGCTTGAGAGGTGCTGTAAAGAGGAATGGGCGAAACTGGCCAAGGATAGGTGTGCCAAGCTTGTGGCATCATATTCAAAAAGACTTGAGGCTGTAATTGCTGCCAAAGGTGCATCGACAAAGTATTGAGCAAAGGCTGTGAATACTTATGTACATGTGATTTCTCCGTTTTTTTAATTTTAATAAATTTGCAAAAACCTCAAGTAAACTATTTTCACGTTGTCATTATGGGGTGTTGTGAGTAGAATTCTGAGGAAAAAAATGAATTTAATCCATTTTGGAATAAGGCTGTAACATAACAAAATGTGGAAAAAGTGATGTGCTGTGAATACTTTCCAGATGCACTGTAAGTATACTGTATATACTCGAGTATAAGCCGACCTGAATATAAGCCGAGGTACCTAATTTTACCTACAAAAACTGGAAAAACTTATTAACTCGAGTATAAGCCTAGGGTGGGAAATGCAGCAGCTACTGGTAAGATTCAACAATCAAAATAAATACCAATAAAATTACCGTACATTAATTGAGGAATCAGTAGGTTAAATGTTTTTGAGTATTTATTTCAAAGAAACACAGTAAACTAGCTCTGTAAGTGGAGAAGAGGGTCAACAAAAACAAAATGGTATCTCTCTTGCTCGCTCTCTCTCGCGCACGCACACGCATTGTGTGTGTCTCTCTCTCGCGCAGGCACATGTGTGTGTGTGTGTCTCTCTCTCTCGCTTGCTCGCTGTACAGGGAATGCACAGGGAGAGACTGAACACGTGCGGAAATCATCGGCGCGCACAAACCGAAAGGGAAACTGGCTTGTTCGTATACCGGGGGGCAGCAGGACCTGACTCGAATATAAGCCGAGGGTGATGTTTTTCAGCACATTTTGTGTGCTGAAAAAATCGGCTTATATTCGAGTATATACGATACATGATATTTGGAATTATTAATTTTATGACCTGTACATTACATTTCGGAAAACATTGTGGCATGGATGCAACATTACTCATATTACTCATGTTCATTAGCATAACATGCGATTGTGACCGCGCGTTTTTTTTCCCGATCTTGCCAGTCTCCATATTGCTGTATGATGCTGTTTCTTTTGTACTACAGGACATGCAGAGGAAAGAATAATACAGAGAGGTCATTTCAGCGCTATATGCAATCATCA
>NC_041394.2:175044003-175144003 GCF_900747795.2 Erpetoichthys calabaricus
TTTACCATTATGCTGTGCATTCTATGGTATAATTAACTATATTTGTGCTTAAAAACTGAAAAAATGTATATATTTACATACAGTTTCTACGGTCTGGAACGGATTAATTGTATTTACATACAATCCTATGGAAGAAATTGCTTCGGTTCACGACCAACTCGGTTTACGACCAGAGTTGTGGAACGAATTATGGTCGTAAACCGAGGTTCCACTGTATATATATACACATATATATATATGTGTGTATATATATATATATATATATAATATGTGTATATATATATATATATATAATATGTGTATATATATATATATATATATATATATATATATATAATATATGTGTATATGTATGTATATATATATATATATGACAGCAACACTCACAACACAATGACAACACAATTACATTGACAATCATGTTACGTTATTTTTAAAATGTTTCCTTTACTTTTTCATAACCTCTTTAACACACTACTTCTCCGCTGCGAAGCGCGGGTATTTTGCTACTATATATATATATATATAAAATATATGTGTATATATATATATATATAAAATATATGTGTATATCTATAATAATAAAAGGCAAAGCCCTCACTGACTGACTGACTGACTCACTGACTGACTGACTCACTCATCACTAATTCTCCAACTTCCCGTGTAGGTGGAAGGCTGAAATTTGGCAGGCTCATTCCTTACAGCTTACTTACAAAAGTTAGGCAGGTTTCATTTCGAAATTCAAAGCGTAATGGTCATAACTGGAACATATTTTTTTGTCCATACACTGTAATGGAGGAGGCGGAGTCACGTATCGCGTCATCACGCCTCCTACGTAATCACGTGAACTAAAAAACAAGGAAGAGATTTACAGCACGAGTCACACGCGGGAACGAAGGTAAATGACGTTAATTTTTGACTGTCTTTTAATACTGTGTAAGCATACATATTAACATGTGCAATTAAACGTGTGCATTTACGGGGTGATTTCTCAGGCTTAAAAGCTCACCTTTTATCAAACGCGGGAACAAAGGTAACTGACGTTGTTCACTGTCTTTTAATACTGTGTAACCATACATATTAACACATGTGCAATTAAACGTGTGCATTTACGGGCTGATTTCTCAGGCTTAAAAGCTCGCCTTTTACTAAAAAGGTAAATGCAAAACTATTTTCAATCAGTTTATTGAAATGCTCCTGTTAAGGATTGCAATAACATATTTGCGAGATAAAAGAACGAAGTAGGGGGAAATGGAGGAAGAGCCGCGAACAGCTAAGAGCAAAAAATTAATTAAACAATTGAGAACGGAGCGAGTTAAGCATACAAGCATGTTCATAAGGGAAAGAAAGCACGGTGTAAAACGTAAGTTTAAATTAAGTTTATAGAAACGCTCCCGCTGCGGATTGCAATAACATATTCGCGAGATAAAACTTTAATGAGAACACACGAGGTATAAACGAAACCACACGCCGTGGCGCAACGTTAAGGGGCAACAGTTTCAACCATTCTATGATCTGCTTCTCGCAACTGAAAGACGGCACATGGCGGATGTTAGCCGACTTGCTGACCGCAACGTTAGGGGCTTCAACTATGGCGCCGACGCCATATCTCAGTGCCAACACTTTGCAGACTGTACTTAAAAGACACGCCCTCCTCACTGGACAGTTAAAAACACCAATCAAACTAACGATGACATCAAGTATTACCCAATCAAAAGTAGGAAAGGAGGCATCTTCATAAAATGCGTGTGGGATGATTTGCATGAGACGCTGCTTTAAAAAAAAAATTATAAAAAAAATACGGGATAAATCCCGTCCAGTATTGATTCAAAACGGGACGCGCAATTTCATTCTCAAACGCGGCACGATTCCGTATTTTAAAGGACGGGTGGCAACCCTACAGTGCCAGGTAACCACCCATACAATCAGATTGTGATTCAGAGTAGGAATGCAATGAATGTAATTACCCCGATCTACATACAAGGCGAAAGTCTTGCAACATTCAAAGATGATGGTTTGGGATAAGTACACCATACAACATAAAAGAGCTTATGAAGCCTTAAACCGAAAAAAAGCAAGATCTCAGAGATCGTAAAAAAAAAAAAGGAGGTAATGTCGTTTTACTCGCTGTAGATTTTAGTCAAACATTACCAGTTATTCCACGAGGGAGACCAGCAGATGAACTCAACGCGTGTTTAAAATCCATGCTTCTCCCACAGTCGGTTATATGTCGCGTGTTCTCGGGTAGGTACACCAAAAAATGTATACATTTAAGCATGTAATGGGCAAAGAAAAAATGAGGTATACCCGAAGGCACTGCAGTAGTACTCAATGTAACTTTACTTCTTAACTGTTAATGTTTTACTGTTTAATAATTTATACGCTTCTTATATATTGTTCAAATTCTTTTATCAAAATACCAGTGACAGCGCAATGCGCGATAACATGGAGTGAATACACCATACGCATCTGCCCACGGCCGCCCTGGTGTGCGCAGATAGGAGTTGATTCTAAAATCAAATAAACATAAAAAGAGTAATACAATCATCACCCATAAAGCGGATAGCAGACGTGACGTATTATATGTGTACCACATTTCAAGTCAATAGGTGAAACGGTTTGCAAGCTACAGGTGATTTAAAATCCTGGACAGACCAACGAAAAGCCACGGTAGCAAATTATAGAAGAAGATTTTACTGTTTAATTATTTATATTTATATGAAATGTGCTTCTTATATATTACTTCATATTCTCATATGATAATGATGTTAATGTTGTTTATATTGATTCTATGTTATTGTAAGTGCATCTATGTGTGTGTATGTATGTATGTATGTATGTATGTGTGTATATATATATATATATATATATATATATATATATAAAAAATATATATATAAAAAATATATGTGTATATGTATATATAATATATCTGTATATGTGTGTATATGTGTGTGTATATGTGTATATGTATATATATATGACAGCAACACTCATAACAATGACAACACAATTACATTGACAATCATGTTACGTTTTTTTTAAAATGTTTCCTTTACTTTTTCATAACCTCTTTAACACACTACTTCTCCGCTGCGAAGCACGGGTATTTTGCTATATGTATATATATGTTTACATAACCTCTTTAACATACTACTTCTCCGCTGCGAAGCGCGGGTATTTTGCTAGTATATATATATATATATATATATATATATATATATATATATATATATATATATATGTGTGTGTATATATATATATATATATATATATATGACAGCAACACTCATAACAATGACAACACAATTACATTGACAATCATGTTACGTTATTTTAAAAATGTTTCCTTTACTTTTTCATAACCTCTTTAACACACTACGTCTCCGCTGCGAAGCGCGGGTATTTTGCTAGTATATATATATATATGTGTATATATATATATATATATATATGACAGCAACACTCATAACAATGACAACACAATTACATTGACAATCATGTTACGTTATTTTAAAAATGTTTCCTTGACTTTTTCATAACCTCTTTAACACACTACTTCTCCGCTGCGAAGCGCGGGTATTTTGCTAGTATCATATATACCTATGAATTAGTATGCACCTTATGGTCTATGAAAAACAGAGACATTTACAGGACAAAACACGCTGACAGAGAAGTGTGAAGGGATTTAAGGTGGGCCGGATCTACGGGTTTTTTCGTAGGCTCTGGTAATTCTATTGTTAAACACTTCTAACCCAAAAATAAAACATTTAAAAACAAGCTATTTTAATATTTAAATATTTATTAGAATTTTTTTTTAAAAGATGCCAAGAATCAAATTATAATTGAAAATAGTGGCAAACCTATTTTTGCTCTAAGGCAAACTTGACATCACACAATTACAATATTTCACAAACCAATATCAGTGCCTTAAAGTGATAGCAGGGGTTAAAAGCCAAGATATCCAAGCCTCAAAATAAGGGCGGAAAGTAACAGACAAAACTCAGTAACGCTGAAGCTGTTTTGAGAGCTGCAGCTTCTCCATTTATACTGCTAGAGAAGTCCCCCTGCTGAAATATCAGGTAGCCCCGCTTCTTTGGGCTCTGTTGCACAGGACAGGGCAGATAGCAAAAAATAGTAAGTACATAAAACACAAGAAGAAAACAGATAACACTATATCAATGAAAAACATAATATTACATATAAACAAAACCAACAGCAGAATTAATAACAGAATATGAAAAATTATATTTGAATAACTACAAATAGTCTAAAAACAGAAATAAACTTGAGAAGGGCAACAACCCAGGCAGTAGCATAACAATCAAATGGCCTTAGGTTCAGAACCCAAAGAAATAGGGCAGAAAACAAAAAACAGACATGGGCTCTCGCAACAGGAGGGAAAAAAGAAAGAAATGGTGATTGCAAGTCCAGATCTCCAGCAAATCAATACCATTGTCTTTATAACTTCTGAACCTGTGGATGAAAAATATAGAGTACATCTGAGTTCTGAAAATGGTGCTGTAGACTACTAGTCGCTGTACTGTAGCAGACCTCTCAGTGCATCTCTCCGTGTTTTGTACCTGCTTTTTGTTCTTAAATCGAGTAAAATTGCTTTCTTTTACTAGTTTGCAAGTAGTTATTCTATAAAATGCTTTATAACATTTGCGAAAGTTTCTTATTTTAGATTGTTATCGCCTTTGGAATCCAACGGGACACTAATGCACTTCCTGCACAGGAAATCCCAGGTGTGTGGCCGGCACTGTTCATTTACAGCCGGGATGCACTGCTATCAATGAGACCAGCTACCAGTTTCTCCCCATGTAGTACTAATATACAAGACGAATTAAAATCTTTGAGACAGAGAAGTTTTAAAACACCTTTGCCAACTGTCATGAGCAACGCACAGTTCTTGCGAAATAAACTGGACGAGCTGAGAGCATCTGCGCGATACCTCCACGAGTACCGTGAAAGCTGTCTGATGTGCTTTACGGAGACCTGGTTTAAAAATTCAGTCTCGGATACAGTAGTTGAAGTAGATGGATTTGTTTGTGTACGGCAAGACAGAAACCCAGCTTCTGGTAAGCAGACGGATGGTGGGGTCTGCCTTTACATTAACAAAAGGTGGTGCAGGAATATCACTGAAAAAGAGCACATCTGCACGCCAAATATTGAACTACTCACCGTCAGACTTCGCTCATACTATCTACCATGGGAGTTTTGTTTATTATAATCAATTATTTGTGACAGTCGTTTACATTCCACCGCATGCTGATGTGGGAGCTGCAGCTGAATCGATTCTTGAAACTGCTCATAAACTAGAAACCAAATCACCTGGTTCTTTCAAACTTGTGATGGGTGATTTTAATTTATGCAGTCTGGAGTCATTATTACCAAATTACCAACAATATGTGAATATTAACACTAGAGGGAACAAAACTCTGGACAAGTGCTATGGAAACGTCCCTAATGCCTACATATCACATCACAGAGCAGCCCTGGGTGCGTCTGACCACGTTGTTGTTCATCTACTCCCGACGTACAAACAGAAACTGAAACAAGAAAAACCAGCCATACGAACAACACAAAACTGGTGCAAGGACAGTGTAGAGGAACTGCAGGAATGCTTCTCCAGTACAAATTGGGATGTGCTGATATCCTCACAGTCACTGAATGAGGCCACTTACACTGTCAGCGAATATATTCAATTCTTGAGTCTATGATCGTTAAGGAAAAATCTGTCAAGTTGTACCCAAACAGTAAGCCATGGATCACTAAAGAGGTTAAAGCATTACTATTGGAAAAGCAATATGCACATAAAGAAAATAAGAAGATAAGCGAATTTTACAGCAAAAGATTAACAGGTTAATTAAACAAAATAAGAAGATGTATGGGGAAAAAATCAAGAGGTGGTTTAATGATAACAATCCAAAGCAGGTCTGGAAGGGACTAGAAACAATTACAGGACTGGGCTCTAAAAAGAATGTGAATTTTCCAGCTAACAAAGACCATAAGCTTTTAGCAGATGAACTGAATAACTTTTTTGCCATATTTGAAACAAGTGATTTCAGCACCCAAAATACAGAAATAAAGGAGATGCTTTATAAAAACTCCAGAAATTCTGCTGTGATGGGGTTCAGGTTAACTGAAGTGGAGAAAGGCTTGCGGCAGGCCAAAACAAACAGTGCAGTGGGACCAGACGGCATATCAGGTCGGCTCTTAAAGTCTTGCTCTAAGCAGCTCTCTCCAGTTTTTCATTTGCTTTTTAACTGGTCTCTGACCTGTGGTATTGTACCTAATCTGTGGAAACAATCAATCATTACCCCTGTATCTAAGGTTTCTATGCCAAGCTGTTTAAATGACTACAGACCAGTGGCACTTACATCTATTCCAATGAAATGCTTTGAACATTTGGTGAAAAACATTTTAATGACGGAGACAAGGTCTTTTCAAGACAACAATCAATTTGCTTATTGTGCAAACAGAAGTGTGGAAGATGCTCTGCTTGTTATCTTACATCAAATCTACTCCTTTCTTGATCAGCCTGGTTCATATGTCAGAGCACTATTTTTGGATTTTTCTTCAACGTTCAATACTATATAGCCTCATATACTGATTGGGAAATTGAACAGTATGAATGTAAACCCATTTATTACACTATGGATTCAGGACTTTCTTTTAAATCGTTCACAGAGAGTTAAAGTACAGGACGCCTTTTCAATAGCCATTCATTCAAACGGAGGAAGTCCGCAGGGGTGTGTCTTATCACCATTACTGTTTACTCTGTACACAAGTGACCTGAGACAGAATAATGACCACTGCTCCATTATCAAGTATGCGGATGACACCATGATCATAGGAGGACGTGTATCTGGGGAGGATGAAAGGCACTATCTAAATCAAGTGGACTGTATGGTAAACTGGTGCAATAAAAACTCTCTCACTCTGAATGTAAAAAAGACCAAAGAAATGATATTTGATTTTAAGAGACAGAAATCTGTATGTTCACCTATTGTAGTTCTGGGAGAGGAGGTAAAAATAGTGAATGAATATAAATACTTAGTAACTTACCTAGATAACAATCTTAACTGCAATACAAATACAAAAAAAATATTTTCTAAATGCAACCAGCGCTTATTTCTCCTCCATAAACTCAAACTATTTAAAGTAGATAAGGACCTCATGTTGTCCTTTTATCGCAGTCTGTGATCACTTTCAGTTTCATTGCCTGGTTTAATAGTCTGACAAACCAAAACTCAAAAAAGCTCCAGCAGATTACGAAGTATGCAGCTAAAGTTATTGGGGCTGATGTAGATGATTTGACTAGTGTGTGTCAGAGGGCAATGTTAAAGAAACTGGAAATCATCTCAACTGACGACAGTCATCCATTACATGTAGAACTAAAGTTCAGTAAATCAGGAAGGATAGTCGCTTTGAAAACCCACACAAATCGCTCCAGAAACTCCTTTCTTCCTAGTGCCATACGACTTTTCAATAAGAAATATCGGAGATAATGATTAAGGTTTTGAGATATATCCTGTAACCTTTTTTTTTGGTGTAAATATGTATTATCTAACTGCCTTACCTTAACCTTTCTTGTTTATATTTGTCTGTTTTATTTCATTCTGTCTGTTATTAGATGCAACTGAGAAGGCAAATTTCATGTTTTCTTGTGTAAACATGACTAAATAAAGAAACCTTAAACTGTATTTCTTCCCTTTATTTTGTAACCTGTAATACACCTTTTATCCACATGGTGCCAGCAATGCACAGCAAATAGTTTTACATTTATTGTATGTTAGTGGTTCAATGGCCTATTAGAAAAGAGATTGCTAGGTTTGCTGTTTATTTGAAAATGTAGCGTTTAAATTGTTCCCAAAGTGAAGTGTATATAAATATGCACATTGCAATCTAGGCAATTTCAAAGCTTTGAAACACTGGAAATATGTAATTAAATGCAAGAGTTGTTGACAGTGTGGACCGCTATAAAATGTATTGAACATAAAACATATGAAGGATATGACTATAATCACCCAGATAACTTTACTGCTTCCCAGTGAACAGTTGGGGAGCCAATGGGCAACCCCATTTAATTTGTGAGCTCAAAAAAACAACTGCACAATGGTACTGGTTCCAAACTCTACTGTCCCTAGCCTAGTATCTGTTATTAATTGCTCTCTAGACTCTGGTTATGTCCTTAATTATTTTAAACATGCTGGGGTTCACCCACTGTGGGAAACACCTAATTGTAAACACATCCATTGTAAAAAACTATAGGCCCATCTCAAAACTGCAGTTCTTTTGAAAAAATTTAGAAAAGGTTGTTGAGCAACAACTGGCCACCATTCTTGAGATAAACAAGATCTTGGATCCTTCTCCATCAAGGTTTTGAAAAAATAATTCCACAGAGACACCCCTACTAAAAGTCTCACATGACTTACTAATGGCTGCAGATGCTGACAAGTGTTTTGTACTGGTATTGCTTGATCTTAGTTCAGCTTTTCATACTGTTGACCATAGGTTATCCCACTCTGAAAGTACTACTGGCTCAGCTTTAACCTGGTTTTCATCCTATTTAGTTGATAGGAGTTTTTCAGTTCGTGTGGGCAAGTTCATGTCAGTCAGTGCTTCGCTGTCTTGTGGGGTGCCTCAGGGTTCTGTCCTTGGGCCTATTCTTTTTTCATTATATACTGAATGCTACTGTTAGCTCATATTATCAGTTTTTTAAGGATATTTCTTATCATTTCTATGCCAAAGACATCCAGCTCTATCATTCTTTTACGAGCCAACATCTATAGAAGTTTGTTTTTCTTGTTGATTTCCTGATGGAGATTAATAAATGGCTCTTCATAATAATAAATATTATTTATAAAGCACCTTTCCCATGCTCAAGGTGCTTCACAGTGTCTCACAAAGAAACAGCAGGGCATACGTAACATTGGATACAGATATTTCCTGAAAAGAACATTAAAACAGATGGATACAGGATATATACTATATAATACTAGATTCAGTACTAAATTAAAACCTCGAAAATAACATAATTTGTGATATAACACACACACAAATTATACTGAGCATCTGGACAGAGAGGAAGATGGAAAAAGAAGGCTGAATGTCAAATTAAGTTAATAGCCTTCCTGAACAGATGAGTTGAAAGTTGTTTTTTTAAAAGAATGAATGAAGGCAGCAGAAGTATTAATTTAGGGAGGTCATTGCTAAGTCTGGGCATTATAAAGCTGAAGCCATTGTTACCCAAAGAGTACAGGTTAGTGTGGAGCACAACAAGATTACCAGAATCAGAGGACCTTGGTGGGCGAACAGAAAAGGTCACTGATGTAGTCTGACTCGAGGCCATTTAAAGCTTTGTAGGTTAACAATAGAATTTTATATTCAATCCTGTAAGGTACAGGGAGCCAGTGGAATAGAAGCAGGATGGGTGTTATGTGCTTGATGTTGCTGATGCATAGAACGACTTTTGCAGCAGAGTTTTGAATCAACTGGTGCTGTGATACAAGATTAGAAGAGGCACCTGCCAGTAGCAAGTTACAATAATCGATGTAGGAAGTGATAAAAGCATGGACAAGTTTCTCAGCATTAGAAAGGGAGAGAAATGAGTGAACACGGGATATGTTATGAAGGTGAAAGTAGGAAAGTTTCTTAATGTGGTTTATGTGGGTGGAATAAGAAAGAGAGGAATCAAAAATGACACCAAGATTCCTTACATTGGAAGATGGTCTGATGAGATCATTATCAAGAGTGACTGAAAAACAGCTCATTTTCTTAAATTGGGCTTTAGTGCCAATTTGCAGGAATTCAGTTTTATTGCAGTTTAATTTTAAAGAGTTCTGATCCATCCAGGTTTTAATTTTACTGAGGGAAGTTGCTAGTTGAGAAAGTTCTGCTGAAGCTTCACTTTTAACATTGATATAGAGTTGAGTATCATCTGCATAAAAATGATAACCCAGTCCATAGCTATGAATAATATGGCCATGGGGAAGCATATAGATATAGAAAAGCTGAGGACAGAGCCTTGAGGAACCCCTTGTGTGACCGGCACTGAGCCAGATCTCCTGTTGCCAAGACTAACAAGCTTCTGCCTGTCGGTCAGATAGGACTTAAACAACTGGAGGGCAGTGACAGAGATACTCAGCATGTTCTCAATTCTGGACAGTAGAATATCATGTCTGACAGTGTCAAATGCTGCACTGAGGTCTAACAAAATTAATATGCTGGTTTGTTCAGAGTCTACTGCCATTAGCAAATCATTAGTTACCCGATGCAGAGCAGTTTCACGGTTGTGCTGCACCCTGAAACCAGATTTATTAGAGGTTAAGTAATTGGTGAGCTGGGAGGCTACAACATGCTCAAGAACGTTTGACAGAAAAGGTAAGTGAGAAATAGGCCAAAAATAGTTAAGAATTTTAGCATCAAGATCAGACTTTTTTAACAGTGGGGTTACAGAAGCGATTTTAAAAGTGGCTGGCACCAAGTCAGTGTCAAGGGATGTATTATTATTGTTGCAACAGTTGGGATTAAGCCATCAAGGCAGGATTTAAGAAGTGTGGTGAGGATTGCGTCCAGTACACAGGTAGTGGGCCTCATTTTACAAAGCAGGTCATTAACAAATGCAGATGTTACTGGTGAAAAATTTGAAAAGAGAGTTTCTAATTTTACTATGCAACGTAGGTATTGTTTTCAATCAATCCCTAAATTTTGATGCCCATCTGAGGTCCCTTAGTCACTCCTGCTTTTTTCATTTGAGAGTCTTATCCAAATTAAGGAAAGTTGTTTCTAAGGATGAGATGGAAATGCTTATTCATGCTTTTACCTCATCACATATTGATTTTTGTAACTGTCTTTATACCTGTCTAAGCAAATCTGGTTTAACTTACCTTCAGACCATTCAAAACACAGCTACCAGGCTTTTTGCACACTCCCATAAGTAGACTCATATTACTCCAATCTTATTCTCTTTGTATTGGCTTCCAGTAGAATGCAGGATACAATATAAAATTCTCATATTCACTTATAGAGCCCAGCATGGTCAGGCTCTTCAATACATTTTGGATCTCCTGCACCATTGCAGTCGAGCCCTGAGATCCAGCCAACAAGGCATTCTTTCTGTCCCCTGCTCCAGGCTGAAGACACGCGAGGATTGAGCATTTCAACCTGTTGCTCCCAGACTGGACCAGTCTTCCTCCTGCACTGAGATCGGTGCAATCAGTTGCACAGTTTAAAGCCCAGCTTAAGCATTACCTTTTCAGACAAGCTTTTGGGTAGTTTTTGTTAGTATATTTTTACTTTATTTTATTTTTATTATAACAAGGGACTGTTGTCGTGGACTAAGAGGAGACAAAATGGATTATGGTGCTGTAATAATGCAATAATGTTTCTAACAGATGTTCATGGTACAAAGACAATTTATAAAATAAAGTTGACCTATGAGATTTAAGATAAAAAAAAATGGGCAAAGAAAATAATGGAAGCTAATAAAAAAATTGAAGAAGGCAGAGATAAACTGCAGATACTTTGTTAATTTATACTGTCCATTTAAAAGACAGAGAGGTGATTAAAAAATGAAAGCTGAAAAATCAGTGCTTGGCATGACACAAGGAGTAGGTTTCATCACTACCGTTTATGAAATGCTCAGAAATACCAGTTACTGTGGAAAAAGTGAGCTAATGAAGTTCTCAAAAAATATTTTGAAAATTAGGCCATACTAGAAAACGTTGTGGGTTGGTGGGGGGAGTACTTTGAAGACCTCCTCAATCCCTCTAACATGCCTTCCAATGAGGAAGCATAGCCTGGGGACTCGGAGGTGGGCTCCCCCATCTCTGGGACTGAGGTCACCGAGGTGGTCAAAAAACTCCTTGGTGGCAGGGCCCCGGGAGTGGATGAGATACGCCCGGAGTTCCTCAAGGCTCTGGATGTTGTAGGACTGTCTTGGTTGACACGCCTCTGCAACATTGCATGGACATCAGAGACAGTGCCTCTGGATTGGCAGACTGGGGTGGTGGTCCCCCTCTTTAAGAAGGGGGACTGGAGGGTGTGTTCCAACTACAGAGGTATCTCACTCCTCAGCCTCCCTGGAAAAGTCTATTCGGGGGACCGAAGAGGAGGGTCCGTCGGATAGTCGAACCTTGGATTCAGGTGGAACAGTGTGGTTTTCGTCCTGGTCGCGGAACAGTGGACCAGCTCTACACCCTTAGCAGGGTCCTGGCGGGTGCATGGGAGTTTGCCCAACCAGTCTACCTGTGTTTTGTGGACTTGGTAAAGGCGTTCGACCATGTCCCTCGGAGAATCCTGTGGGGGTACTCCGAGAGTATGGGGTACCGGACCCCCTGGTAAGGGCTGTTTGGTCCCTGTACGATCGGTGTCAGAGCTTGGTCCGCATTGCCAGCAGTAAGTCGAACCCATTTCCAGTGAGAGTTGGACTCCGCCAGGGCTGCCCTTTGTCACTGATTCTGTTCATAACTTTTATGGACAGAATTTCTAGGCGCAGCCAGGGTGTTGAGGGGGTCCGGTTTGGTGGACTCAGGATTGGGCCACTGCTTTTTTGCAGATGATGTTGTCCTGTTTGCTTCATCAGGCCGTGAT
The DNA here is from genome assembly GCF_900747795.2 of Erpetoichthys calabaricus. Classification (NCBI taxonomy): domain Eukaryota; kingdom Metazoa; phylum Chordata; class Cladistia; order Polypteriformes; family Polypteridae; genus Erpetoichthys; species Erpetoichthys calabaricus. Next base: position 175,056,604 of record NC_041394.2, read on the forward strand.
CTTCAGCTCTCTCTGGATCGGTTCGCAGCTGAGTGTGAAGCGGCTAGGATGGGAATCAGCACCTCCAAATCCAAGACCATGGTCCTCAGCTGAAAAAGGGTGGAATGCCCTCTCAGGGTTGGGAGCGAGATCCTGCCCCAAGTGGAGGAGTTCAAGTATCTCGGGATTTTGTTCACGAGTGAGGGAAGAATGGAGCGTGAGATCGACAGGCGGATCGGTGCAGCATCCGCAGTGATGTGGGATATGCATCGGTCTGTCGTGGTGAAAAAGGAGCTGAGCCGTAAGGCAAAGCTCTCAATTTACCAGTCGATCTATGTTCCTACCATCACCTATGGTCATGAGATATGGGTAGTGACCGAAAGAACGAGATCGCGAATACAAGCGGCTGAAATGAGTTTCCTCTGTAGGGTATCTGGGTTTTCCCTTAAAGATAGGGTGAAAAGCTCAGTAATCCGGGAGGGACTCAGAGTAGAGCCGCTGCTCCTCCGCATCAAGAGGAGTCAGACGAGGTGGCTCGGGCATCTGATCAGGATGCCTCCTGGACACCTCCCTGGTGAGGTGTTCCGGGCACTTCTAACTGGGAGGAGGCCCCAGGGAAGACCCAGGACACGCTGGAGGGACTATGTCTCTCGGTTGGCCTGGGAACGCCTTGGGATTCTTCCGGAAGAGCCAGAAGAAATGGCCGGTGAGAGGGAAGTCTGGGCATCTCTGCTCAAGCTGCAGCCCGCATGACCCGACCTCTGATAGGCAGAAGAGGATGGATGGATAGAAAACTCTGAGAAAAGACTAAGACGATTATATAAAGTGAATTCAAATCATTTTAGGTATGACTTTATACAGTATCCCTAAAACCTTGCTCATAGAAGCTGCATCATGTTTAATAACATATTTCTTTGCATGGATTTTTCTTTAGATACTCTTTAGGATTTTCCTCCCACATCTAAAGATTTGTATATTAATCATGAATCACCCACTGATCTACAATCAGTCTGAATTAGAGTTTCATTGTTTTGTTTGTCTCATTTCTCTGCAAAATTTTTGGGAGTTTTATTAGGAGTCCTAAATAGTTGGTGGGGAATAATGTTTTAGAATTTTCTAAAAAGTAGGAATCAGTAACGAGAGTCAGAAATACCACAACATCACGTGAAAACCAAATACAAAAATACTAGGTAAAGACAAACAAAGACACAACGCTACAAAACTTTGTTTTGGAAAGGCTTTTTAACATCTGCTACACTCGATCTTTGCCAAAGGGAATGGATTATAAAGAACTTGGCCGTGTGCATCTTATAGTGACTGCATGACTCCTTTAGTCAAGTACTTAAGTGATGCCTGCATGGCATTTTTAAAATTTTCTTTGTTAAACTGTAATTGACCATATGCGATTGCAAAGGAAAACACTGTTACACATTTTTTTGCATATACAGTACACTCAAATTGAAAAGAATTAGTATTTTCTATTTCATAGGAGTATAAGTTAATCATGGGATGTATTTGAACTTACAACTTGATGCATTCCACTTCTTTAGTAAACAGACCAGATGAACTTCTTTTATTCTCATTAAGTTTTCTATTTTGCATAACCTGCATAAGCCCACAGATTCCTCTTGATCTTGTCATCTGTATGTTCCTGAGGTGTTTCTAGTAGAGAAAATAGCAGTTTTTTAAATTCAGTATACCAGTAATAATGGGATTATTAATAGGAATGTAGTAGTAAGCTGATAGCAATAACCCAATGAGAAACTTGAAAAAATGAAAACAAAGTATCAAAAATAAGACCGTGTAGCTAATAATAAATATGTGAACTGATTAAGCATATGAGATAAACAGGAAAAGTAAGTGAAGTCTTTCATTCCTCTCTTTACAGGTATCAGTAAGAGAACAATTCCAACCAGTATGTTATGTTAGCTGATTTCTATTGGGAATTATTTTTGTCTTTTTTAATATGACTTTAAATAATTGATGCCAAATTACTAAAACATCTGTGGGGGAATCATTTCTATTTTCCTTTGTTACATGTATTGTGCTGGGACTGCTTTTATTGTTGCTGAATGTTAATTCACTGAAGCATTTAATTTTCTGAGTGATAAGTCAATATTGTGCAAAACAGCAATTAACTTACTCCCACATTGAGTTTAGACATGAATTTTTTTTTCTTATTCCTCTGAATCGGTCTCTTCTTCAGAGAGCGTATTCATTTTTTATGTGGACAGCCCCCCATCTCCTTCAAGGTAGATTTAAGGAAATCAAATATTTTGTTCTAGATTACTTTTTTTTGTTAATGTTGCAAAATAAAATTTAAACTGACATGCACTATTGAGAGGACACAAATACATCTTTCAAGACAAAAAATCACCACCTGTCACAAATATTACTGTCTGTTTATTGGCTCCTAAATTTATCAATCAATTTATATTCATCCAGCTTAATATCACAAAGCATTTTAAAAAGCAACTGTTTTTAACATACAGTATATCTTAAAATGCTTATATTAAACTGGCTCAAGAAATGGGCAAATAGATATAGATAGATAGATAGATAGATAGATAGATAGATAGATAGATAGATAGATAGATAGATAGATAGATAGATAGATAGATAGATAGATAGATAGATAGATACTTTATTAATCCCAAGGGGAAATTCACATACTCCAGCAGCAGCATACTGATACAAAAAAAAAATAAAAATGCAGGTAAATGATATATATGATCATATATATATATAATATATATATATATATATATATATATATATATATATATATATATATGAAACACTCCAGAAATTTGTACACAATTTATACATTCAAAATTATGGCATGTGCATGCATCCAAAAGTGTACATTACCTTCTAAAGCTACTTATGTTTTTAAGGTCCAAAGGTAAATAAAACTACTGTTGGAGGTTGAACCCTTTAGCTTTTTTGGTCCCCATATCTGCAAAATGATATGCTTGCTTATATAAGAAATGCCCCTTTGTTCTCAGCTTTTAAATCAAGACTACAGACTCACTACATTAGGCTAGTATACCCTGACTAGAGCTCCTGATTAGCATATCGCAACTCTGTTTGCTGATCATTTGCATAAAAATAAAAGCTTGGCAGGCATTATGAATTGTCAGTGACCTCTTTCTGTGCTCCTTCTCCTCTTGGTATCTTTCCGAGGCACTTGATGCCATTGCTACATTGCCTATGGAAAGCAAAACCAGAGTTTTTATGATCCTTGGGATTTAACAAAACAAGCAATCTGTCTACTTATTAGTTTGAAAGAAGCTACGTTAGGAACAAGCTAAACAGTGTAATTTGTGTTATGACTGTTGGCTTTTTCTTTCAGTTGTTGGTAGCGGTGTTTTAGTTTACATTTTTGAAAGTAGTGCTGCTTAATTAAGGTCAGTTGTAGGTCAATTCAGGGGTTAATCACTAGTGGCCAGGTCGAGCTGATTACCTGTTAATTAGGGGTTGTTAGAATAGGAGCATTAGTGCAGTATTTAAGGGGCTATTTCTCATTTACAAAAGTAACAGCCTACACTACTACTGATTCAAAACAATTACAACGATTACAAAACCAGAATCAAATTCTTTGTGAAATGAGTTACTGACATAAAACATTAGAGAAAACTTTGTAAAGAGTAAATGGAGAGAATAATGGTTTTCAATCCTATCACTTGCAATAGATGCAAATATTTGGACTGTTATCCAAGATCCCACTCAGTTGGACTACATATATGAAAAATGTGTGAAAATAGAAATCCTAACTACAAAGGTTTGTAGTCTTGAAAGTACTCCCAGAGACTAACCAACCTTCACAAAACACCAACAGTTTCTGACTCTCCTGCCCAAATTAAAGAGATTACACCACATAACCCAAAGTTACAGTTACTGCCAAAGGTTATAGATCTTGAAGTAGCAAATGAAAAACTGGAAAAAAATGGAAAGACAAACACATATTTCTTGCATAAAGAATTCATGGAACTTGGAAACAAGCTAAAGGCTTGGCCAAAACCAAATCAGTTATTTCCTCTGAAATCATTCCAGCACCAGGAAAAAACACATGAGCAGAACTTAATATTCAGTTATGATACATAGATGAAGGTACGGTGTGAATACAAAGGTTTTATTTTTCTAAGCAAATGGAAAGCCTTTCACCATAAACATTTCCTTTTAAACATATACATCTAGAAAAGAAAGGGACATATTTTAGAAGCTAGAATTTTCAGGGAGATGTGCGAACATTTAAACTAGATTGTGTTGGGTGGAAAACCAAGGAAGACTATAAAAAACAACCAAACAGACCTAAAGAAAATTTAACCAAAAAGGCAATATGTACCTTTCTTGATTTAAAATGTTTACTCCTTAATACTAGGAGCATTAGAAAGAAAATACACAAAATAAAGGTGACAGTATTGAGTTGGGACTATGATACTGTAGGAATTACAGAGTCAAGGTTAAATGAGACTGATGGAAAGGAATATAATATTAGTGGCTATACATGCTTTAGGACAGATAGACAAGGAATGAGGAGGTGTGGCACTATATGTGAAAAATTATATTCAGACCCATAAGTTGAAAACATCAGTGGAATAAGCTAGTAAGGAAGAAAGCCAGAGATTTGGTTATTGGAGTTTGCTACATGCTGCCTGATTCAGATATGTAGGGCAACAGCGTATTATTTAATCAAGTAAGATACAGTATATGTGCAAGAAAGGATGTAGTGATGATGGGCAATTTTATCTTTCCAAACATTGATTGGGAAACCATATTGGAAATACAAAGAAAGGAAACTGAAAAGGTGCTGATGGTAAATGATTGTTTTCTCGCCCAGTTTGTTTCAAGCCCAACAATGCCTGTTTAGATCTCATCTTTTCAAACAATACAGAGTATTGAAAACAGAACTATTGATACTTTAAGCAAACATGATCACAACAAGTTCAAATTTGAGATCATCTTTAAACAAACAAAAAAAACAAATGTTTACCAAAATAAAGACTTATAATTTGTGGATAGTAGATTTCATGGGGATGAGGGAGTATCTAGAAAATACAGTATAGGAAATTAAAACTCATTATCTGTAAGTGATAGGTGGTGTCAATTCAGAGACCTTCTTCTCCAGGTTCAAAAGAAGTGTATTTTGAAAACCAATAAAGAAAAAAGACTAAAAAAATAACAAAATTGATAAATAGGGACTTTATTAAAAAAGGTAAAACTGAAAAGATCATTGTACAAGAAAATTTTAAAAAAGGCAAACAATTCTGAACTACAGTGAGAGATCCAAAAAAGCATCTAAAAAGTCAAAAAAGAAACTGAAAAAAAATTACTAGTGAAACCAAAACAAACAGCAAACAATTTTTAGTGTTACTCTAGTAAAAAGAAATGAACATTTAAGAACCCTCAAGGATAAAAAGAAAGAAATCATTGAAAATGAGAAGGAAATAGCAAATTAACTGAACAAATATTTCACATAAGTACAGTCATAAGCCGACTTACTGGCTATTTGGTTGTATGTTGGATTGGCCATATGTCGGTCACAAAGTGTACAGGCCATTGCAATTGAGGCTTTGCATGTCTGGTGTGGGTCACTGGTACACATACTTTAACTGCCAGTATGGAGTAGCACAAACCAATCTCCGAGTCTGGGTGGCTGCACGTCTGACTGTGTACGGGAAGGCAGTGTGAGGGCAGGACATCAAGGTGCAGTTGGGGAGGGGTGGGAGTTCAGTTCGGTGACCTTAGAAACACGTCACTGGTTTATGCAGATGACGTGGTCTTGTTGGCTTCATCGTGCGGCGAACTCCAGCACGCATTGGGATGGTTTGTGACTGAGTGTGAATCGGCAGGTATTATCTCCAAATCTGAGGTTATGGTACTCAGTAGGAAAAAGGTGGACTGTCCTCCCCAAGTGGGAGGTGAGTTACTGCCAAAAGTGGAGAAGTTTAAACACCTCAGGATCTTGTTTACGAGTGAGGGAAAAAGGGACGGTGAGATCGACAGGTTGGGGCAGTGAGCGCAGTTATGCAGTCGCTATACCAATTTGTATTATGGACGAAGGAGCTGGTTAACAAGGTGAAGCTCTCGATATACCAACTAATCTATGTACCTACCCTCACCTATGGTCATGAGCTTTGGGTATTGACCAAAACAATTAGATTGTAGGTACAAACAGCTATAAATGAGCTTTTTTGCAGAGTGGCTGGGCTCTCCCTTAGAGATAGGGTCATTGAGAGGTGGTCATTCAGAGGTGGTTCAGGTATCTGATACGGATGCCTCCTGGACGCCTGCCTGTTGGGGTTTGATGGGCACGACCAGCTGGGAGGAGAACCCAGGGAAGATCCAGGGCTCATTGGGAGGTTTATATCTCCCAGATGGCCTGGAAACGCCTTGGGATACCACAGTAATAGATGGCAAGTGTGGCTGGGGAAGGGGACTTTGGGACTCACTACTAAAACTGTTGTTCCCATGACCTGGCTTCAGATAAGTGGTGGAAAATGAATGAAGGAATGAAATGAATAGTTTGTGGCCATTTGTTGGTTGCAGCATCAGTAGAGGAAGGAAGACAGTAGAGAGAATGCTAGCTATGTAGCTCCACCACTGCTTCTCTCACTACGTTTACGCAGAGTATATCATTCTATGGCAGGCAGTTCTGCTGCAAGTATGTGATAAATAAAAGGTATTTCGCCTGTAGCAGATGGTTTCGGCAATTTCTTGACATTATTACCCTGTTGGAGGCAGCAAAAATGATTCAGAATGACTTGGACAAACTTCAGAACTGAGGGAGCACCAGGAAAATGTAGTTTACTGTAGAAAAGTGCAAAGTGCTACACACGGGCAAAAGGAACATCAATTATAAATACAATATGGGAGCAACTGTCCAACAGGATGCACCCTTTGAAAAGGATTAAGAGGTTTATGTTGACACAACATATTCATCGTCTAAGCAATGCACAGAAGTGATCAGAAAAGCAGATAAATTGTTAGGTTATGCAGTAAAAACTTGTTGAGTTTAATTTTGTGTAATTTGTATGTTTATGATAAAAATCCACAACAAATTTCCCACTCTTCTCACTCCTTATTATTTACAATTCTTGTTGTTTTAATTGCCTTCCCTGTCTGAATAAATGCCTGCCTTTGCTTCTTTTCCTTTATTCAAATGAACCCTTCATTTCTTTAATTTCTAATGACCTTAGAAGCGAAGAGTCAATTAAGTATATGATTATTCTCTTACTGTTAGTGGTGTGTAAAAAACCATTGACTACCAGAATTAAAGTGCTTCATAAAAACACATTCAATGTAATAACTATTAAAACAGTGCCAGACATGAAGCACTACTTAACAGTATGAGTTTCCCTAAATACACAGATTGAGCGCATAAGGTTTTATTAGTAGAATTAACCTCAAATTGCATGAAGATTTTAAACTTATCAGATAAAAAAATTGTATATATTAGATACTAAAGGGGGATAAGCACCAAAATAATATAAGATTATATGTGATGCAAAGTGAAGTAATTAAAAAAAAACAAAAACAAATGATTCCTCTAAACATTTATGTATTTTTCCCAATGGGTTTTTAGAGTTGCTGTGGGTATGGGGAACACAGGGCGAGCTCCGACTCAGGGTTCGGGTATAGACCAAGGGGCACGTGGAAACAGGGCCTACTGACTAGAGCCAGGCGCAAAGGGGGACACAACGGAGACTTATTATGGACTCCCGGGAAAAGGGACCGCTCAATAAAACCCCAAAAAAGTAATCTCCTTTGATAAAGGCGGGGGTGCCCCGGGTTAGCAGGCGAGGATAATATTTCAATGGGCATTTAACCCAAATTTGCCAGCTTCTCCCCAGTCATTCCGCTTGTAGGCAAAAATCGGGTGTTGGCTAAGGCCAGATCAGAATAATGCTCGACAAGTGCTTTATTGCTACATGCCCTCCCAAAGATCTCACCCAACCTACTTGGGAGAACCACAACAGGATCTGTGTGAACCTCCACCTGCACCTCTACACTCTTAGCACCATCACCACCCTGCAGAGCAAACTCCGGGGACTCCTGATACGTGGCGGCCATTTCCTTGCAGGGAGACACAAAAGGAGGGGTGGTGTGCTCTCGCTAATCCTCTGGCTTTCCCACGTACAGGAGTGGTAGTAGTAAACAGACATAAAGTATCAGCCCTTATGAATTCTGGCAGTAAAATTTCCATTGTTGTTCGCTGCTTGGTTTTACTGCGACAATGGTTTAAAATTAAGACCAATCTAACCTGTGTACACTGGGACATCCGTCAGTATAAGTCTGCCTCTTGCTGCCAGGGAACTACAAAAAAACTGATGGTAGCAGTTCTAAAAAAACCTCCGTTCTCGATGATACTGGGGCGAGATATTAAAAGCAGTTCAACAATTACCTCTCCTAAACAAACATCGGGCCTGATAATGGATGCTGTCACTACCCGATCTGCGGTGCCTGCCTGATCCATGTGCGCATGTGCAGAACTTTACTATTGTGACTTTGCCCGATCCATGTTTTATTATGTTACAACATGAGTCCCCATCTGATTTACCTCACGTAAGTGTTCTCTGCTTACCAAAAATTACTTTCATGACATTGCCTGATTTGTACTGCGCATGTCTAATGTTTTATGACACACAAAAAAAAAGTTACTGCGGGATTTGCATTTTTTGTTAAATGTTTTAGTTTATTCATGAATTGCAAAGGTGCAATGCACATATAATATATATAACTGAACAAAATATATATACAACAAAACAGTAAAATATAATTTCCATATTTCAAAAATTTTGTACTTAAACAGCACAAAAGAAGAAATACAAGAGAATGGAGAAAAAGAGAAAAAAAAAGTTAAGAGGTCTCTTCATATAAATTAAAATCATTAATAATACTTAGCAATTTTTTCCCTGATTTCTTTTTCATATATTTTAATGATTTGTAGTATAATGTGAATTCTTTGATAAAAAACATCACTAAAGGTTAAGTTTGGATATATTTACACTTGTGAATAAAGAATTTACCTAAAATGAGGAATACATTCTATAAACACAGAAGTTTCTTATCCTCCATTAGATTCCCAAAGATCTCATCATTTCTAGTAAAATGAGAAAGAGAAGGAATTTTTGGCTGAAGCTAATTAAATAAATTATTCCAAAATGTATTGCTATAATGGCACGAGAAAAACAGTAGTTTCAATGTCCATAACAAATATGCAGTTATTATGATCAATGTTAAATCTATGCCTGAGGAATTTTTCTGATGGGATAAATATCATTAAATGATTTATAGTGAACTTTTTTAGCTTTTGGGTGCAAAGGTATCTTTAATAAATTAACATGCAGTTTGTTTTTAATAAATTGACTAAAAATGAAAAAAGGAAAAAAAAATGCAATGGATAAAATTGTTTTGTATAAAGATTACGAATTACTTTATTTGGCAAAGTTTTATTCACAAAATCATAATCATCAATTAGTAAAGGTGGAAGATGAGGGGGTGTATCTAAGTTAGGTACTGTATTGTGTTTTTAATCTTTAGAAGTGAAGAAGTTGGGATGTTCATTATAAGTTTATCATATTGTTTATTGTTGCAGGAAAAAAAGAATTTTATACAAAATTCCTCAAAGGACAAAAGGTTACCATATTCATCTAACAGAAAAGAAACAGGGGATTTACATTTCTTAGTCTGCATTAACAAATGGAACTTCCACCATTCGAGAGAGAAGGAGAAAGAAGAACACCTAAAAGAAGAACAAGAACATATTGAATTTCTCTCCGTGAAGAAGAATATGTTTCACTTCTTGAAAAAATGAAAATATTTGAATTTTACAATAACTTAAAGGAATAATACAGGAAGAATTTAACAACAATGTAACGGTCAGAGAGTGAAATGAAATATGATGTGCGTCCATTAATTTAATGATTAAAGGTATGTAATATTTATTGAATGCTTTTCAGTTTTTGAGAATACATACTGTAATATAATTTAGATATATTTAGGATTACCTCACGTCTCGCTTAATAACTAGAATATTATCAAATTTACCATTATAACTGGCTGGTTATTTCAATGAACGCGTATGAATGTTCTGAAATAGGCAAAACATTTAACAAAATATGTCCATCCATCCATTATCCAACCCGCTATATCCTAACACAGGGTAACGGGGGTCTGCTGGAGCCAATTCCAGCTAACACAGGGCACAAGGCAGGAGCAAATTCTAGGCAGGGCGCCAGCCCACCGCTAACAAGATATATTAAAAATAAATAAATAAAAAAACGCTCAGGTGGACCCTCCTTTTACTTACTGACCTATACTTGATTAATTGATTAGTAAGTTTTATTTTTTTCAGACTATGAAAATCGGAACTGCTTAGATTTATCTCAAATCATGTGTCTAATTTTTTTTAATTCTTTAAACAGATAACTAAATTAGCATTGAATAATGAATACTAAAAATTTTCTAATTGATTGTTGCTGAGTAATTCTTTGTGACCTATAGCTGTGGTTTCATTTATTTATTTTATTAAATTCCTCTGCTCCCTGCTACAACCCTCCACAGTGTTAATAAAGGGAAAGATAGCAGGAAAATTAAATCATGTATGAAATTTAATCTTCTAAGTCCAGTGACCTAAAAGTACAAGTCACAGTATTCATCAGTGTTGAGTAATGACTCAATATATCATTTTGTTTTCTGATAGACCACCAACTCTTTTAAACCAGGCCAAACCGACAATACTTTCTTTCTGTCATGAGTGAAGAACAAAAGACAGCTGTCCTAATGGAGTGTCATGATAATCCTGGAACCAATAACCATCACGGTATGAGAAGTACCAAAGACAGAGCTATTGCTGGCTACTTCTGGCCAACTCTTATAAATGATGTAGCTAATTGGGTAAGTTTTGCACATACTCAAGTGTGAATCTTGAGATACATTTAACGATTCTGCCTCAGGTTGTGGTTTATCATGACTTGTGCTAAGAAACAGAGTAATTAGCTTATATTAATGTTGGTCATATGTTTTTGCAAGTCCCCTAAAGCTGAGAGGTATTTACCAGACAGTCATACAATTTCCTTAAAGTACTTGTGTACTTGTACTCTTCTTTTGAGGACTGGTGCAGTTCTGTCTTCTCAAAATGATTTTACAGTCCTCCCATAAACCCTTAGTACCTCAAGAAGGATCAAATGGGCAGGTAACTGTGTGTGTTACATTTTTTTCTAGTAATCCAAAGAGTAGTCTAGTGGTCCTCTGTTCCTTCCATGCCAAGAGATAAATCAAGTAATAATTATGATGGCACCCTCACAACATTGGTTTTCAAAGTAGGTTTTGCACCATAGCAAGACTATGTCATCAATAGTTTTATCATCACTAATTGTTTAGGATGGTTTTCCTTCATGAAGTGCTTGTTTTTTGTAGTATTCTTGTCTTTTTGTTATCCTTGCTACAGTCCCTTTTGTATTTGTCAGTTGCTAAGATTATTTCCAAATTTATATTACCACAATGTACTTCTATTTTAGCTTTACAAGTGTTAAATTCTTTCTTATCATTAAAGTAAGTGTATGATGCAAAATTTCACTCTGTATCTCTTATTTTAAGTGAGATGTTGTCACTGCTGCCAGTTGAATAATCTCATCAAGACCGTGGCACCAGTCTTGCATTCTGCCAAAGTAATGGCTGGCTACAGGTTTGTGAAATAAAATCTAATGTGGGTAATAATTTAATGGCAAATATTTTGGCAGGTGAAAAAAGTTTGGGAAGTGGTAGGCCTGGATCTCTTTGGCTCACTGTGTGAAACTGCCAGAAGAAACAAGTATGTGTTGACCATGACTGACCTCTACACAAAGTGGATCGTTGCTGAGCCTCTCCAGACTACGTCCGGGAGTGAAGTGTCTGCAGCCATCATAGGGAAGCTGTATACATTTGGCATGGTTAGGAAAATTATTACTGATGAAGGCAAAGAGTTTGTCAATGAGGTACTGTTGAAACAAATGCTTTTTATTTTTTAAATTGAAACATTTCTAGAAAAACTCCATGTTTTGTAAAACCATTTATTATCCCTTGTCTGAACAACTGAAGTAATCCTGTTGATTCTTCATCCACAGCTAAATGAGAACATCTTTGAAGTCCTAAAAATAAAGCATGCAGTCTCTAGTGCTTACCATCCACAGACAAATGTGCAGGTAATTGTGTGTGTTAAATTCTTTTAATTTATATTGGATATTATTGGTAACTGAAAAAAGATTATTTATTAAATTTTTAAAATCCTTTTTGAAATAAACAGGATGAGAGAATAAATCAAAATATCAAATGTGCACTGAGAAATTACATTAACAAGAGCCACAATGATTGGGACTTCTATCTTCCTGCAGTTGTATATGGGCATCAATACGGCTAGGCAGGTGGGTACACATGCCCTGGTTGACAATCTTCTAATGTGTTTGACATTTGATTAGTCCCAATGCAGTCTTCAACAAGTTACAATCCATATTTCTTGCTCACCCTGTCACCTTTGCATTATTGCTTGATTAAAGATAATTTCATTTTGTCTTTAGGGCCAGCTTGCACAGTGTATTTACTAACATCTTTTATTACCTTCTACAATAACTTACTTCTGTGTTTAACTGAAGTATGTCCTGGACCCACATCGCCCCTCAGCAGAACTAATTGTCAAAGATGGAAATATCTGCCTTACACGCGAGGACTTTTGGAGGTCTTCAGTTAAACATAGATTCCAATGTAAGTGTACTCATTAACAGAACCCTCTAAGGAAACTTGAATTAAAGATTACTTACTTGAATAATAAATTGATTAATTTAATCTGTTAATTTGTTCTAGATTGGAAATGCTTGCTTCAAGATAGTTCAAGAAGCTGCTCAAAGACATGTAATTTGTTTTGGTGTCTCATTCACTGACCTGACTTGTTGGATTAAATATTGTTTCTATATTGGTTTATTTTTTAAAATTCTTTAATTCTGATCTTAACAGGGAAAAGATATTCATTTGTGCCTTTTATACACAAAATTATGAATGTTAATGTTTATATCTCAATAATTACAGGACAACCTGGGTTTGAAAGATGCCATATTGTTTCCTACTTGGAGAAGGCAACAGGATCAAGTGGATTACTATTTGCTATATGTTGAGTTTCAATTACTTACATACAACTACAATATTTTTTATATCATTTTGACAGATCATAGCACTGTTAACCATGTATTCATATGTCAATTTCAGGTTTTATTGGTAGCTGAAAGGGAGATATTTTTTAAATTCTCTTTGCCCTGATGGTTTTAGAGATGAGACCTACAGAACCATATTTAGGTTTGGAAATAATTGCCATTCTTGTTTAAAGGTTTAATGAGGACCCTTGTTCAATGGGTATAGGTTCCAGTTATGGCCTTGTTTTATGGCCAGATGTTCTAGTTAGTCTTGTTCTATGACTGCGGGTTCTGGTTGTGATTTTGTTCTGTGGTTATAAGTTAAGGTTATGGCCTTGTTTTATGGTCTGAGGTTCCAGTTCTGACCTTGTATTATAGTTACAGGTTCCCTTTTTGGCCATGCTCTTTGGCCACAGGTTTTAGTTGCAGTCTTATTCTAAGACTGAAGGTTATAATGCTGATTTGTTCTATGGTTACAGGTTCTGGTTACAGTTTTGTTCTGTGGTTACAGGTTCAAGTTGCACCCTTGTTCTATGGTTACAGGCTCTAATTGCGGCCTTGTTCTTTGGCCAAAGGTTCCAGTTTTGGCCTTATTCTATGGGTACAAGTTTCTTTTAAGATTTGGCCTAGAGACACAGTTGTTTAATCAACAGCAGAAATGTAATATTGTCTTTTCATTTGATATTTCTGGCAAATTGCACGCCGCATTGACCCAGGACCTTGGACTGAGAAGATGGGCTGACATTTTGAAGTAAATACTTTTATCCTTTTAGAGTGTTGTCTGTTGACTGCTTAACATTATACACCATCTCTCACACTGATTGGTATTTTTCACAACATTCATAAATGACATCTATGGATATTCAATATTATGTTTTTTCCAGGACTTTCCTCTGCAAACCACTGGAAACTACTGTGGCACCCTCATGGTGTCTGCTTTTCTGAAACATGTCACCTTTCAAAGTCTAAGAAGATGATTTATAACTTTTATATTTTTCAGTATGCCCTTTGTCTCTGCACACATACTCAATTTACATTCACTGAGGTAAATTATTTCGTATTATAAAGAAAAGCTCAAGCACTTGTCCCATTTGTCTAATTATTGCACTGTGTGTTTTTTTCTTTTCCTTTTTCAGAGTGACATACCATTAATCCACCAGTGGTGGTGCATCCTACTGATGGAGAAGTTTCAGAGAGAGTAGTACAAGTAAGCCCGCGATTCGCTAGCAAATCGGAAATCCTAGAATGGCAATCGGTTTCTGTTCCGTCCGATATGTGGATGGATGACATCTCATGGAGGGCGGGTGCGTCTGGGGAAATGTCATTTAATCCAATAAGCATATCTGTACTAAAGCTGTTTCGTTTTGTGGAGACGTGAGTCTGTTGCCTTCGCTGACACCAACTGCTTGAACAGGTTGTGTTGTTTGGGGGCCACCTACTGACTCTGGGAAGCCGCCACATCTGACTGTGGGGCGAGAGGCACAGCACAATATGCGCCTCGGTGGGAAGCCGCTGCGTGAAGACATATCATGGAGGGTAGGTGCGGTGGTGTGGGCAGTCGCGTCTGGGCGGCCGTACAACCTGGCATGCACGCTTCACCTCAGGTGTAGTTCACAGGTCGTAGTCTTGTTTCTGTGTTTTCTCTGGTTTGAGCCGCGACTCCTTTTGCAAGCGCGTTGTAGGTGCGTGTGTTGTCACAGTTGGTTTGAGCCGTGACTCCTTTCGCAAGCGCGTTGTAGGCGCGCGCATTGTCACAGCAGGGACCTGTGGGGATTCCGTCCGTACTGTAATACAACCTTCGAATCCTCTCGTTTCTTTTTTTGCTCTGTGGCGGGTGGCAGTGTGCGTGCGCCTCGATGTGCCCAGCGCCCAGCGTCCATATCTTCGTTTGGTAAGATGGATGACATTTCTGCAATGTTCTAGTGTCTCATTGTATTATTTCAATTAAACACATAAAAAATAACTTATCTTCATTGTTTATAAGACATGGCCAACGGTTTGCTTACTGGAGCGATGAGACTGTTAAATTGTTGCAATGTACTCTTCATCCTCTTTTTAGAGTGTCTGGGTGAATCTCTTCAACTGACCCACCTCACATGCAAGCTGTGATTGACCAGGTGGCAGATGAGAAGAATTCATTGTAGAAATACAAGGCTCCCACCAGCATTTGTCGGTATGTTACTGAATTATTAGCAAAATCCACGGTTCAGATTTCATAGTTACTACATGTCAACAAGTATTCCAAACTGTAATCTAAGGATCAGGTTAGAAGTGGGCACCTCACACTGGACTGCCATTGCCCAAAGCTGTCAGTAAAGGTGTGGTGTGCTACTCATGTGGTACAGGGACAGAACTTGGTGCCTGGTCTTGTGATATGTCATTCACTTATTACTTAAGCGATTGGTTTGGAACTCTTAGTTGAAGTTAACTGAAATATAAGGGGAGAAAGGGTGCCCTTTAATAATAACCTCCTATCACTTATTATTGCATTTACAAGCAGCAATGGTTTTTTTTTTTTGCATTTTGTTTCTTGAACATAGAGGATACCCAGTGATAATGAGCCTTCCAAGTGGCTGGATAGATTCCAGGAAAAGTCATCTTTCCAAGTGCCTCTGTACCTGGAGTCTGACAAACTACAGGATGCCCTTTTCACTTATACTGAGAGATTACTGTGAACTGCGCATAAAGCATTCCCTATTAGAGATTGTGTGCAGTTCATTCTGGATTTCTTACTCCCTGAGGTAAGACTGCTGTGATGGCCTGTTATCTAAATAATTTGTGCACTAGATGATCTATACTTTTCTGCTCACTTGAATATAGCAATGTGTTTTTTCTTATGCCATAGATTATGCTAAGTTTTTTTTTTTTACCTTAGGCAGCAATATCTTAGTCTGTATGTGAATCCTCACAAACACAGTAACTTTTTTTTCCTATTTCTCAACTTGTGTATTCTGTTCTTTCTTACTTTTGGATAGTCCATCATCCATGCCATGGCTGCTCTACAGGGTGTATCAGGACAGGAGGCAGAAGACTTTATTTCCTGGTGGTCCAGACTACAGTATCAGGCAAAAGTCAACTCT
Organism: Erpetoichthys calabaricus; assembly: GCF_900747795.2. Classification (NCBI taxonomy): domain Eukaryota; kingdom Metazoa; phylum Chordata; class Cladistia; order Polypteriformes; family Polypteridae; genus Erpetoichthys; species Erpetoichthys calabaricus. The sequence goes on from NC_041394.2 coordinate 175,072,829, forward strand.
ATGAATGTTTGAACCAAGTGTTTGAACAGTTCTTGTTTATTATTTTTATATTTTACTTGTCTTAGTGAGGTGAAAGAATTTATCCAAAAGATAGGACAGCAATTAAAGAAGGAGGGAATGCTGTTACACCTGTTGGAATAGAAGATGGTGCTACTGCCCAGTGTCTCCAGAATCCATCATTTGAGTCTTGGGTCTGGACTTACTGTGTCATTGCCAAGTATTCTGTGGTAATGTATCTTGTTTTGTTTACATTTTGTTTTTTCTTCTTATTTGAAGCTCATTTACTTGACCATAGCTTTAATAAACTGGATGCCTTTCTCCTTCAGAATTGACTTTAAAACAAAATTAATTGCATAAAAAGTTCTGAACTATTTAGTTCCTTCCTGTATTTGGTACTGTCTCTCTCCCAACATTCCTCAGTGTAATCTTTAATCCACAACCACTAATTGCTTATGAAAGAACTGGTGAAGCAGCTTTCTGCGCATGTATGCCAAAAATATGGAACCCATTTTGTAAACTTCACCTCTGCTTAATTCCCACTTCTATCAGTTGTAACAGTTTATGAATGGAACTGCATACACTTCGAAAGACTTGCACTAGATAATAACCATTGTATTTCTCTGTTTTCATTTCTATTTTGTCCAGTGGTGCCCTTTGTCACGCACCCTGGTCATGTTTTCTGCAACTGACTATGGTGCAGAAGAGAGAAGATTTCTGAAGACCACTCTCAAAAGAAGTTGTAATTGGATTAACACTATAACATTTAAGCTTGCTACGTATGTCCAGAGGAGCCTGGGGTGTCTGTGGCCTTGTGACCCTAGGAAGTTTGCTTTGTCAAGCATCCTGACTAGCTGGACCTTTTCCGTTCTTCTTCAACAGGGTCATTTAACCATAGAATATATTTGTTAAGGAGGACCTTTTAATTTTCCTCTAATGTAATTTTTAATGCCTTTTAATTGACATCTTTATGAATGTGCAATAAATATATAAGAAAAAATGACAGATTTATATATACTGTATATATATATATATATATTTGTTACACAGTTTAGCAATTGGGCTTTATTAGTATGAAAATGTGTTAAAGTTATTTATGGACTAATTGTAATGATCAAAATATCAAAAAATGTTAGTTTAAATATAACTAGATTTACTTGTGGCATAGTGAATGACTATGATTCTTTGATTGCAGATATTTCTTTTGCTTGCAAAATTAAATTTTTATTTTGTGCTCTGGGTAAATATGTTAAATCTATGTGCTGATTTTTTTGTACTAACAAAGAAAATAATAAAATTTACCAAAAATATTTTAGTTTTCGTTTTTGAATGAATATTCTTGCCATTAGTTTTTAACCCTTGTAACATTTAACTGTAAAACAAAGTTATCCACCACGAGCCACCTGCATATATTCATCCAGTGAACGGCGGCTGATGACAGAAGGTGGGTGTTCACACAGCATTTGCGGTAACAGAGCAAACTGAATATGCGCGTAAAGCATGTGGAATAGAAAGCGATTTACTGTGCCGCCTATCTTTGTGCTTGTTGTATATCAAGATGTAATTCAAATGTCTGAAATTGTAGTGTGCTGCTCAACAAAAAACAGACAGAAAAATCCCGAAGTTCAGTTTATTTCTGAGCTGCCTGCGTTTTGTTGACAATAATTCACCTGCCACTTCACATAGGAGAAATCCTTTTTGAAAAGAAAATGGCACTGATCAATAGACTGACTAGGTCATCATCAAAAAAAAAGTTTAACAACAAAACGATACAAACCTTGTATAATTCCTGAGTTGGCAATGTCTCTACTGAACTACATGTAGGTACACAAAGAGATTCTGCCAATTGGTGAAAAAGTAAAGATACTAATGTATTTTTGTATTTATGGTATATTTATTAATTTATCTTTTTTAGTTTACATTCAAAGCTCAAAATACCTGATATTGTGAAAATAATCCAATAGCAGAATTATGTTTTAAAATATTTGTCCCCCTTTTTTAAAATGTTCTCTCTCTTAAAACAGATAGCTGAAATATCATATTCTTTATGTTCTTAACATCAGCCATATCATACATATTGCATGCCAGGTATTTTTCCTGCCTTGCATCCAGATCTGCTGGGGTAGGCTCCAGGTTCCTGCGATCCTGCTCTGGATAAATAGGTTTAATGTATATATTGCTCCTAATCTCAGATGCTGTCTCTGTCATTTTGTGCCCATCCATACTCCGATTACCTGCTGTTGCTCTACTCATTATGGGTTTACTATTCTTATGCGTGGGCTATTCAAGTCTTCTGTCTGATTGTGATACAAAACTAAACTCCATAGTAGCTGTTTAACCATACCATAATTACTAAAACTGAAACTAATAGATATAAAAATAAAATAGAAATGTCTTTGTGAAATAAAAACTAAATTAAAACTAAAAACATACAATGAAGGAAAACTAAAACTAAACTGAATTTCCAAGTAAGGTCAAAAAAAAATATAGAAATTAAAACATATAAAAAAGCAAAACTATTAATACCCTTGTTTAGCACTTCCACCAACTATGAAACAAGGGTTAATTGTTTTGATTCCAAAACCATGTAAGGATCCCACAATTTTAGATAACTGGCACCCAATAACACTTTTAAATAATGACTGTAAAATCTTAACTAATTTTTTTCAAATCGCCTTAAAGAGGGAATTTCTCAAATAGTAAGTGATACCCAGTCAGTATTTATGAAAGGGAGAATTAATCCATAATAACATATGATTAGTTCTGGATTTACTTGAATACAGTGATTATTTAAATGATTGTTTTTTCCTTGATTTTATAAGGCTTATAATACAATTGAGCATCCTTTTATCTTTAAAACATTGGAACTATGTGGCTTTGGGGAAAACTTTAGGAATATAGTTAAATATATAGGAATATAACTAAATGTTTCTATCATGACACTGATGGCTGAGTATCTTGAATAGGTGGCACTTCTCCAAGTTTTAATATTAATAGAGGAATAAAACGGGTGCCCGATCTCTCCAGCTTTTTAAAATTGTGGCAGAAATGCTGGCTATTCTTATCAAGCACTCAAAGATCGAGTAACTGAATGTTTGTGGCAATCATATTATTATAGGTCAGTTTGCTGATGACATGGGTTTATTTCTGAAAAATATTTATCAGGTCCTTAAGGCAATCTAGATGATAAATATATTTTCTAAAGCCTCTGGCCTATACCTTAATTTTAAAAAATGTGAAATATTAGCAATACATGATTATCCCTGTTAAATATTTGGAATTATATATTACCAAGTATACCAAATTAAATGAAACCTGAACATATGGAATAAAGTTAATGAGTGCAAATCCAAATTAGATAAATGGTTATCTCAGCATGTTTCCCTTTTTGGCTGCATTTATATAACCAAACTTTAGAGTATCTCAAAGTGCATTTTTCCATCTTATTCTCTTTCCATTTCAACTAGGGCTGTAAATTTAAAATTAAAATTTATAAACAAATTTATAAATAGGGCTCTAATTTTTATTATATTTGAAAAAGAAAGATTTACTATCTGAAGAAAGCAGTCCTGGTAAAAGATTATCAAGATGGAGGTCTACAGGCCTTCGACTTTGATTGTATTAATTTAACTTTTAAGGTCAAATGGCTAAAATCTTTTAAAATTATTAATGACAGCCTTTGGTTTGTGTTTTAAGAGAAATATTCAAAAAGTTGGGTTATATTGAATTTTTATTGCATTGTGACTTTTCCATTAACAAATTACCTGTGAGATTATTTTCCTTTCATGGACAAATTTTGTTGCACTGGAAATTTTTGTTCAAGCACAATTTCACACCACATAATATTCCTATTTGGAATTGCAGATTTGTTCTTTTTAGAAATAAATCTGTATTTTTTGGTGATAGGGTGGAGAGAAACATTTGGTCCATCTCTCATCTCTTAGATGAATATGGTAATGTTTTGTCCTTTGAGGAATTTTGCATAAATTTACATTTTTCCTGCAACAATTAACAATATGATAAGCTTACAAGGAGCATCCCAACTTATTTTATTGTAAAGATTAAAAACACAAAACCTAACTCAGATAAACCCCCTCATCTTCCACCTTTACTAATTATGACTTTGTAAATAAAAATTTGCCAAATAAAGTAATTCATAATCTTTATACAAAACAATTTTATTCATTGCAATTTTGTAGAAACTCCCTTTTTAATTTTTAGTTAATATGTTATAAAGAAAATACGTGTCATTTTCTTAAAGTTAGTTTTGCCTCCAAAAGCTAAAGAGGTTCACTATAAAACATTTAATGATATTTATCCATCAAGAGAATTCCTCAGGCATAGATTTAATATCGATCATAATAACTGCATATTCTGTGTTATGGACATTGAAACTACAGATCATCTGTTTTTCTCATGCCATTATAGCAATACATTTTAGAATGATTTATTTAATTAGTTTCAGCCAAAAATTCCCTCTCTTTCTCATTTTACTAGAAATGATGTGATCTTTGGGATTCTAATGGATGATAAAAAACTTTGGTGTTTATTGAGTGTCTTCCTCATTTTAGGGAAATTCTTTATTCATAAGTGTAAATATATCCAAACTAAACCATCAGTGATCAGGATTCACATTGTACTGCAGATCATTAAAATATATGAAAAAGAAACCAGGGAAAAAATGGCTAAATATTATTAATGATTTTAATTTATACAAAGAGACCCCTCAACTCTTTTTTCTTTTTTTTCTCTTGTAGTTTTTTCTTCTTTTGTACTTTTAAATATATAAATTATATTTTATTCTATTGTTGTATATATGTTTTGTTCTATTATATATTTTATTGGGGAAGAGGGTTCTATGGAAAATAAATTATTTTACTCATGTATTAGCATAAATAGATATGAAAATTTGTAAGCATTAACCTTAGTGCAAGTATTAATGTAAGTCAGGCATACTAAACAGATAGTTAAATAAAGGCACATGATATATTTCTTTTTTAATTAAAGCTTAGCTATAGTCACCATTATCTTAACAGCTTGAGAGACAAGAAAGGGGGAGAATGATAGACGGAGAAGCCCAAGAATGGAAGAGGAACAGCTGCAAGCTCAAGGCCGACCGAAAAATAAGCGAAGCAAAAAAGTGAAGGTGAATGGCAAAATATAGGAGATAACGAAGGTTCCCATGAAAACTTGGGAAGCCAGCTGCAGAAGCGAGTCAGAAGGAACAGCAAATGAGTGAAGTCAGGATGATAAATTATTATATAAACTGTGATTTTTGACCTGTTCGGGGCTCAGCTCAATTTGGCCTAATTGGGCTGAGACTGTGTTATTGTTTATTGCAATAAATGTAATTACTCTGTTTGCCTATCCTTTGACTCCCTTTAGCCTTTATTTAAAGTGATAATCTTCAGCATATTTTTCGCTTCCACAGTTCCACCCCCTGCTTGCTTCACTCACAAACACCCCTGTGTTTGTTTTTCTGGAAAAAAAAATGTAAAGATTTTTTTTTTCCATGGGAATTGTTACAAATGCATTATTTTCACTTTTTACTTTAAAACGTCAGTAAGAACAATATTTGGAATTAACTTTTCCTCAAGATCACATTAAATTTTGATTCCTTGTTTGGTCTTACATCATAATAATGCAACGTATAACTGCTCGTGAGTGAATAGTGTTTCTTTTTCTCTTAAAAATAAACAGACTTTTTTGAATGTTTGTCCTTGTGATTTGTTGTAATTGCAAAAGCTATTCTCGCAAGAAACTGTAAACGTTTTAATATGAATGGCATATCAAGATCTCCTTTTGTGTCTAATGTTATTTGTGGAATATGTACTACATTACCTTTTTTGTCGCCTGTTAAAATTTTCAATATAATTAATTTTGTTTCATTGCATAGCCTATCACTCATACATAAATTACATTGTAACATGACAATACATCCTTCTTTCAACAGTAATTCAGCCGGTGGGAGACCAGACGGTGTTAACGCTTGTAGATATTCTATGGGATATTATAAATTGATGTTTTCATCTTCCGCAGTATCACCACCAACTGCTTCAGCATAGTCTATTGATACGTATTTTACAAATTTGCTGTGTAACCGATCGACTATTTTCGCATTGATCCATTTGACTTCATTGCTTCTCGCTGCTAGGATTGCCTGTCTACTCATTTTTTCTGTTGATAATCCTTCTGGATAAAATTCTTCAGTTAGATTTTTACATATTAAGTCTTATGTTATTGGTATATATTTTGAATTTTAAAGTTGCCAGTGTCTAGTAGCCACTTTGCGAAATCATCCGAATCTTGATTTGCTTGCGGCTGAAGCACCTATTAAGAGGCTTGATGAGTACCTGCGGCAATTTTCTCGGGAGCCGCCTGTATTAATTAATTCAGTGGTACAGGTAAGCGAGACCCGTACTGTACATAGTAGAGGGACGCAGAGTGACATGGGCCCGCGATTAATCCATAGCGGGTGCCAAGTTGCTGCGAGCCTTACAAGGGAGTTGGGAGCGTGGACCAGGTGCTTGGTGGAAGGATCGATCGAGCCAGAGCAGCTGAATAGTGTGAATTTATGCTGGCGCTCTTAGTTAGAGTCAGATCAGTAGAGGCAGGCAGGAGGGCGGGCGGGTGGGGGTGGGGTGTTACAGCATGATCGTAATTGAGAGAATAAAACTGAAAAAAGCTAAGGACGGTTCTTGCAGCATGGAGAAAAAAAAGTAAGAGACAAATATACGGGACATTGGGTATAAATTTATGGTACTTGTAAAAGTTAGCTTTTTTCAGTACACCCGATCTAATGCTGTTCATTTTCAAATAATATTGCATTAGTGCGATGATGTTTTCTGATTGGTACTATTAAGGAAAGACAGTCTTTTTTTTTGACATCATAAACCATAAGGTGCATACTAATTCTGCATGAGCAAGAACACTCAATAACTGAATAAAAAAAAAGTCAAGTGACGGTGAGATACGAATAAGGCAGATTCACCAGCATTTGTGTGCCAGCTTTTATCCCTCCAGATCAGAGAATGTCCAGTTCCATTGCCTCAAAACACCACTCACATCTACAGGTATTCCCAGTTTCAAATAAAAACTAACAGCGTCAGATCCCTGAGGCGGTAGTATGTATCATGATCGTAACTGAGAGAATAAATGTGAAAAAAAAAAAACGGTAACTTTTACAAGTACAGTACTATAAATGTACACGGTCTGTTACAGACACAAACCAAATGTATGTGTGTACTATATAATATTAACAATAAGAGCAGCTCACTAATGAAAACGGCAAACATAGGAGGCAGTGGGGATCGAACCGGGGACTTTTGAGTACAAGTCAGCAAATTTTACCACTATGCCACAGAAGCTGTTGTATCATACTTGAACCTTTTGTGAGTGTGTTTATTTGATCTTTGGACTTCAGGCTTCACACATTCTATAGTTATGCCTACATTTTGTAACATTTATTACTAAAGTAAAAAAAAGTTTCTGTTTTAACAATGTGTTTACACAGATTACTGTAGAAGCAGAACACACATGAAATGCATGTGTTCTAAATAATGATCTATTATTTCCACTCTAAAACTCCAGCACTTGACTCCCAGATAATCAAACAAGGCATGAGCTGGGAGAAGTTTGTGAACGTTCTGCGATGATGGGGGGATGAAATAACAGGCTGCTTGCTGCTTGTCTTAATCGGCACATTTACAGGACAAAAGACGCTGATGGAAAGGTGTGAACGGATTTAAGGTGGACCGGATTTACGAGTTTTCTCGTAGGCTCTGGTAATTCTATTGTTAAATCCTATCTAAGCAATAGGAGCTTTTCTATTAATTTGAATGAGATCCCATCCTCTGTAGCGCCTCTTACTTGTGGGGTTCCACAGGGTTCCATCCTTGGATCAGCTGTCTTTTTGATATGCATGTTACCTTTAGGCTTCATTGTTAACAAGTATGGCTTCTCTGTGCTGATGACACTCAAATATATTTGCCACTAAAATCAAAGCGAGAAAATACAGACCCTCCATGCATGCTTGAATGATATTAAAACCTGGATGGCAATGCATCTTCTTAAACTAAATTATAATAAAACTGTGATCATGGTGTCCAAAAGTTAAGAAAGTTTGAGTGTCTCTGATGTTGCTCTTGGACCTCTTATGCGTATCATAAAGCTTCAGTTAGGAGACCAGGCATGATTTTTGACAGCTCATTCAAACTCGACAGATAAATTGTGAGGTTAAATGAAGCTTTTTCCAGCTGAGACTTTAAGGTAAAGGCTTTTCTTTCTTTCAGTGATTTTGAAAAGGCCATCCAAGCTTTTATAACATCTCATTTAGACTATTGCAGTTCTTTATATGTAGGTGTTGGTCAGGCCCTGTTATGACACTTACAACTATTCCACAACGTTGCTGTTCACTTATTGAATGGCTCTTGTAAGTATGGCCATATTTCACCAATGCTGACCTTGATTCATTGGCTTCTGATCTGTTTCAGAATTGATTTTAAAATTCTATTTCTTGTTTTCAAATGTTTGAATGGATCAGCCCCATCTTGCCTCTCAGAACCTCTTTACTTGTATGTGCCAACAAGAGCCCTGCAGTCTACTAGCCAGATGCTCTTAGTTGTGCCGAGGTCGAGGCTGAAGCAAAGGAGGAATCAGCCATTTGCAGTGGCTGCTCCTTTTCTCTGGAATGTCTCTCCTTATTATATTAGGTCTGCTCCAGTAGAGGCCATTTTTAAGTCATCATTAAAGTCTTATTTCTTCTTGCTGCCATTTGATCCTGCAAGAGGTGGACATTGTTTGTATATGTTGGCTCATGTACATTCAGGATTATAAATATGTATGTATGTGTGTTTTAAGTTAATCTTTTATGTAATGGTTGGTTATGCTTGCAGGTTTGTGCTGTGTACATACTGTATATTTGAACTGCTTCTTTTACCCTTTCTTGTATAGCACTTTGGTTCAGTTCTGGCTGCTGTTGTAAATGTGCTTTAAAAATAAAAATTGCCTTGCCCTATCTTATAAAATATTATTTTAATGTGCAACACTAAGAAGTGCAGATCTGAGACAACGGACTGGAAAGATGAAGTTGGTTTGCAACATTTATTACAAAAAAGTTAAAGAATATATAAAATAAAAAACAAGAATTGTAGGTTGTAACTGAACAATGAGGGACGTGTATGTTTATGTTACATTTTCTCACAAAACACAGTCATTTTCCTTTTTCCTCTCATGTTATCTAAAAACAGATGCATGTCTTCCATATGTGAGAAATGGATGATGAAGGGGTCTAAGGACATATTCCCTTTCATCTTCTTCTGGAAATTCAGATAGAAAATTATATTTCTGAAGAGCTTCCTCAATGTCGTCTTTGTCCATTGACAATAATGCAGGGAGTGAGATGTGCCCCCTGAACACAGAAATGTTCTCAGCACACTACTTCTCTGCCTCAGTAAAATGCTGAAGGATTCTCCGTGTTGCTGTAATACATTTTATTTTAAAAAAAAAAAAAATTCTTTAAATGGTCATCATAAAGCTTATAGCCTTTTCCTCCACATTTACAGGGAATGTAAGAAAAAGGAAAGTAAAAAATAATGTGCAGTGTATTCTGAATTTGTTATACATTATTAACATTACTGCTTTCAATCGCAGATTCTACAAGTCTTCAATGTTTCTTACAATACACTATTATTAACACAGCACACACTGCATTTCAAATGTTTTAAGGCCTTTAAGAGTTGTACTAGTATGCCAGTTTGTCAGAAGATGTAAAACAGGCTTTTAGTTTTTTGGGCTTTGACTCCTACTGGTTAACGATTAACAGTATGCATCTGAGACAAGCATTACAAGTCCTTTTATACATTTTATTCACAATACCATAGGCATTGTAAGCCAGCATCAACAAAATGCAATTCATCTTTCTTATGGAAGTTTAAAAAATGAGGTGCCTGTACCTGCTCATCGGTGCCCTGTGCTGGATGTTGGAAAAGGGAGGCTGACACACACACACACAGACACACACACACACACACACACACATATATATATATATATATATATATGTATATATATATGTATATATATATATATATATATACACCAGCACTTCCTCAAAGTTAGAATGTCATTCTAAAGAGGATTGAGCAGAGTTACATTGTTAAAAGGAGTTTAATGTTGCAAAAATATTTATGCAAACCTTTATAAACATACATTTAAAATATCTGGATTTTAAAAGGTAGGCATTTGTGGAACATCAAAACCACTAGGGACAGTATGCTAAAATTTAAAAAATACAAATATAATAAAATAAACATAACACAAATACCCAACACAGATTGTAGGAGGTGATAAAAGTGGGAACAAACAACCAGATATAATCCTCCCTCTACAAATACTACAATGAAGGAAGAGAGTACAGTAATCCTTCCTCCATCGTGGGGGTTGCGTTCCAGAGGCACCCGCGAAATAAGAAAATCCGCGAAGTAGAAACCATATGTTTATATGGTTATTTTTATATTGTCATGCTTGGGTCACAGATTTGCGCAGAAACACAGGAGGTTGTAGAGAGACAGGAACGTTATTCAAACACTGCAAACAAACATTTGTCTCTTTTTCAAAAGTTTAAACTGTGCTCCATGACAAGACAGAGATGACAGTTCCGTCTCACAATTAAAAGAATGCAAACATATCTTCCTCTTCAAAGGAGTGCGCGTCAGGAGCAGATCATGTCAGAGAGATAGAGAAAAGCAAACAAATCAATAGGGCTGTTTGGCTTTTAAGTATGCGAAGCACAAAGCTGTTGAAGGCGGCAGCTCACACCCCCTCCGTCAGGAGCAGAGAGAGAGAGAGAGACAGAGAAAAACAAACAAGCAAAAATCAATACGTGCCCTTCGAGCTTTTAAGTATGCGAAGCACCGTGCAGCATGTCGCTTCAGGAAGCAGCTGCACAGAAGGTAGCAACGTGAAGATAATCTTTCAGCATTTTTAGACGAGCGTCCGTATCGTCTAGGTGTGCAAACAGTCCCCCTGCTCAATCCCCCTACGTCAGGATCAAAGAAAGTCAGCGCAAGAGAGAGAGAGAGAGAGAAAAGTAAGTTGGGTAGCTTCTCAGCCATCTGCCAATAGCGTCCCTTGTATGAAATCAACTGGGCAAACCAACTGAGGAAGCATGTACCAGAAATTAAAAGACCCATTGTCTGCAGAAATCCGCGAACCAGCAAAAAATCCGCGATATATATTTAAATATGCTTACATATAAAATCTGCGATGGAGTGAAGCCGCGAAAGGCGAAGCGCGATATAGCGAGGGATTACTGTACTAAAGTTGAGACACACCTCATTAAAACTGAAAGGGATGAAATACAGAGAAACCACAAAATGGTCATTTTGAAACCTGGACACAACATTAAATAAACATACACAAAAATATAGTTACAATATGAAATGGGCATACCATCAACATGGAAATTCCACAGTCATGGCTATTCATTTGACTTGGAAGGCCCTAATACAAGGGGTAAAAAAAATTAATCAAAGACAGCTGTTAAATACTGACATACAGTAAACTGTTGACAATGACTTTTAAACAAAAACAACAATGGAAATGGCCATTTGTTACACACCCTGTGTTGCATCTATAAATAGTGGAAAATGCAGGATTAGCTCAGCTTTTTAAACTGTATTTTAAAAGTTCCAGTTCAGAAATCTAAACGTCAGTATTGTTTGCAAGCATACGCTACTGGCATAATTACCTGCATACTTGACAATGTGGCCTTCATGACTCTAAAGACGAGGCATCAGGATGCTGTAGTCTCTTTGCTTTTTACAAAGGGGGCACTTGGACTCGTTTTGATATTTAATCAATGTAATCAAAGTTGGTTTTATATTCTCTGCCTTTATGGAGAAATGTGACTGTGGAAATCAAGACAAATATAATATGTAATACTAATTTGGCAGAAAGCGATATCGTGCTTATATAAATAGCTAACTTAACTACAGAACAATCAAGTTAAATAAGATATTTAACAAACGTTAATGACAATGATAAACATAAATACCTTTCATATTATACACTAACATTGCAGATATGCTACATAACATCTCATAAATAAGTTATAAAATTAATATAGATTAAATAATATGGCAAATATTAAAAAGAAATAATACAAGAGGTAAAAAATAATTAAAACGATATGCTTAAAAATAGGATATGTCATTAATGACAATAAACACAGAACACTTGGATTCGCTATATATAACCATACATCTCATTAGTTTTGTCTACTAGAGCTAAGGTCTCTTTAAATATACGGAACTTTTTATTCTGTGAGTCCATACCTGGTTCTGTTGTGCCATTGTTCCGTGGTGGAAAACGTTTTCAGCTCATTTTCTTTTTCGAATTGGAAAAACTGTACAGCTGCTCTTCTTCATCTCTTTCTATGGACTGTGGAAGGCCGGGGGCGTGGAAGGCCGAGTCTGCGACCTGCAGCCAAATACAATTGATGGGAATTGTTAGGGGTCTTTCTGCAAGTCGGCATCTTTAAGGAAATCCTAATGGATCAGGAGACGCCTTTTACCTCTGAGACGTTCAGGGAAATAGCCAAATTAAATTAATTTAAAGACCTCAGAATATCATCCTCAAACCAATGGTCTAGTAGAGCGGTTCAATCAGACCCGTTAAGCAAATGTTACTCAAGGTTCTTTTTGCATATCGGGAAGTCCCACAAGCCTCTATAGGACTCTAACCCTTTAAATAATTATATGGATGACAACCCTGGGCCATAATAGTAAAGGAAGAGGTCCTCCCTTCAACAAATATATTAGAGTATATCAGTCAGTTACGCAATAGATTTGCTAAAATTCTACCTATTCTCAAATCTCACTTGGAAAAGGTGCAATCAGCTCAGGTTAGTTGTTATGACTGTGGCATGTCTCTGTGGGAGTTCCACCAGGGAGATCAGGTTATGGTACTTGTTCCTACCTTGCATTCTCAATTGTTGGCACATTGGCAAGGCCCTTACAAAGTTAAGGAGAGGAAGAGGCTTGTCAATTAATTGATTAAACAACCAACTCGTCGTCAAGCAAATGGGTTTATCATATAAATCTGCTGCAGCTGTGGCAGGACTGAGATCCCGATCCATCCTCCAGACAGCCCCATTCACTCTTTGCTCATAAATTGGACCTTACCTTCAGCCCTAATTTGACCGTCGACCAACGATAGGAGCTGGAAACAGTTATCCTGTCTGTTCCAGAGGCAGTGAGTGAAAAACCTGGATGAATGTCCCTGATTGTGCATGCCATAGTGACAGAAACCGGGGTGATAGTCCAAGAATGCCTATTCCGGCTTCCCGACACAAAAAGAGCAGAATTGGAACTGGAGATCAAGCAAATGCTGGAACTAGGTGTGATGGAGGAGAGTCATAGTCCCTGGTCCAGTCCAATCGAATTGGTCGCAAAGCCTGATGGGAGCAAGAGGTTTTGCAATGACTTCCTTCGGCTTAACCAGGTCTCCCATATCCGATTCCGTGTGTGGACGACCTCCTCGAGCGGTTAGGACTAGCCAAAGAATAGTTAAGGTTAGCGAGTATTTTATATCTTTTCTTTTCTTCTAATAATTTTTAAGGGGTTTTATGGTTTATGTTTTTGCTGTATAAAGTTTAGTAATTGCATTTATCATTGTGATTGCGGCTTGGCTACAAAGCCTGTGCTTTGAAGGATCGCTGTCCAGCTTTGAGAATCTGTCTAGACTCCATGCTGTAAAGTTAATAGTAGACCCTATGACTTCTGTAGAAACTTGCATGACTGAGGTCAATAAAATAGTAGGAAGCAAGAATGTTAAATCAGCCTCTAAAATGAACAAAACGGTTTTTACCTTCCTAAGTGAGGAATGCTTAGTGAACTGTAGAGCAGAGCGGTGTGGTCATACAAAGCACTTTGGTTCCTATGCTTCCCCTTTCCAGACCATCTAAGTGAATTGCTATTTCAAATGTCACACCATTTTTGAAAAATTATGTACTCTAAAGAGTGCTTCAAAGGTATGGGCAAGGTGTGTCAGAAATTATTTTGATTCCTCTAGGGTGTTGGTCGCCAGATTTAATGCATGTTATCTCCTTCAGGTGAGAGTTGTTCATGCTTTTGAACAATCTGCAGGTTGAACTTGACATAGCCCTTAAGTTTACAGTAGACGGATCTGACTATGTTATGTTTATTTCATTGGAATCAATAGTGTAGGCAAGAAGGACACAAAGCCAGCCAGTGTAAGAACATTGAGATGACAGATGATCCTGATGCACCCAGTGTATCAGGGAAAAAAACGGCTGTGTTTTTGAAATGTTAAATGAAGATGACAGTGATTCACTAATAATGATTTTGATGAAGAAGAAGATTTAGTCATTGATTCTGATCTGAATGTACATGATCAGTTGGATAAGTTAGATGAACAAAGTGAATCAACAGATATTGCACAAAATGCAGTGGGACTAGATGAGGCTCTAGACAATGATCAAACCCCAGAGATGGGCGTTTCAGCTGTGGCCTGGACATTGTATGTGGATATTACGGATAATGTAAAAGGTCCGGTGGAGTCTGACAGTGAAGCACTGCCTGTGAGCAGAGTGGTGTCTGAAAGCCGTGCAGCTCCAAAGGACCAAGAGCCATTGCCTTGCAGTGAAACTGAGGTGGCTGGCACCACAGTAGTGCAAATGGAGGCTGAAGCCAATAATTGAGTGGGGCTCAAGCCCGGGAGGACAGCACTGAAAACACAATGCAGAACACGAGAGGGTTAAACCCAAACATACAAGGAAATGAAAAGACATGTCAACACATAGTAGTGTTTCCTTAAAGCACTGTAAATCAGACCAACTCAGGGTCTGCTGTTAGCACCTTGCCAAAGCCTCAGGAAGGCAATGATGCCAACACTGCAAGAGGCAGGGGGCAGCGATTTAGATACGTGTGCGTGGGGTAATCTGTGAACAGCATTTACATCCCAGTGCCAGGTAGTATAAATGGTTGAAGGGTTCATTGGGATCCATCTCTGTTGTGAGGTTAGATAGGATGTATTGTCTTAATGGTCACAGGAATCTCTTAACTCTTCTCCATTCATTTTTCTGGCTTCTCTAACCACTGCTTTGTCTTTGTAAAATTTTTCCATCCAGCTGAATTTTCTTTCTGTTACTACTGGCGCTTTAACAATAGCTTACTAAAAGATGCCCATTTTCTTAAAGTCTTACAGTGCTTAAGCGTATTTATTTGATAAAAGGGTTAATGGTGCTTTTGTGTGCTCCAGGATTCAAGAATTATCACGTGGATTGTCCCACACAGTTTTTTTGGACTTCACAATAAAAGATCCCATAGCAAAATAATCTACTGCCTAAAGAATGAGAATGGACAAATTATTGAACATCCTGAGGCCTTTCAAGCCCTAGCACTTTTTTATCAGAAGTTATTTGGTGCTTAATCAACAGAGGACTGCTCTGAAACCAGGAGCCTCATGTATAAAGCCGTGCATAGAATTCACACTAAAACATGGCATATGGACAAAAACAGAAATGTGCGTATGCACAAAAAAATCCAGATGCATAAATCTGTGCATAGCCAACCTCCACATTCTTTCGCTACATAAATCTCGCTCAGCGTGAACTGTAATGCTCGTGCACGCGCCTGCCACCCCACCCAGTCTCCTCCCAGAACTATCAAGCAAGTCAAGTTGAGGCGCATGCACTGGTACAATGCGTTGCTGCACCCACTACACAACGAAACAACTCGGGATCCTGGTTTGCAACCCCCCAGGCAGACACGCGGTCCAGTCCCACCCTCCGGAAATGATCCTCTATCTGCCACAGCCTGGTGTTACATGGGCAACCCCTTGGTCTGGTCCAGCCACTCGGGTCCCCAACAATGAGGATCTTACGAGCTGGATCACCCTCTGGGAAATGCGCAACATGGCCGTAGTGCCGTAACTGACGCTCCCTCACGATGCAGGTAATGTGCCTCATTTGGGACTCCATGAGCAACCGCTCATTCGACACAAAGTCAAACCAATGGTACCCAAGGATTTTCCGGAGAGACACAGTACCAAAGGAGTCCAGTCTTCGTCTCAGGTCACTGGATAGCATCCATGTCTCGAAACCATATAGCAAGATATGAAGCACCAGGACTCTAAAGACTTCGACCTTCGTCCTTTTGCATAGACATCGGGAGCGCCACACACCCCTTTCCAATGACCTCATGACCCCCCCATGCTCTCCCAGTCCATCTACTGACTTCATAGGAAGAGTCACCAGAGACATGAATATCACTGCCAAGGTAAGTAAACCTCTCAATAAGGTCAATACTCTCTTCGTAAACAGACACACTGCTGATGGCTGTGCCCAAGAGGTCATTAAAGGCCTGGATCTTGGTTTTTATCCAGGACACTCGCAAGAACCAGACACTCAAACTCTTCGCTCAGTCTCTCGAGCGCCCCAATCAGAGCCTCCATTGACTCTGTGATGATCACAGCATCATCAGCAAAGTCAAGATCTGTGAACCTTTCTTCACCAATAGATGTCCCACAGCCACTGGACCCCACGACCTTGCCCAACACCCAGTCCATACAAGCATTGAACAGAGTAGGAGCAAGAACACACCCCTGACGAACCCTAGAATCAACTGGGAAAAATGCAGAGATCCTGCCTCCACTCTGCACAGTACCAGTGTACAGGCCAGCCATGATATCGAGGGGATCCCGATACGCTTTGTGAAAATCGACAAAGGCTGCAAAGAAACTCTGCCGATATTCGCATTTACACTCCATGAGAACCCTCAGTGCCAGGATGCGGTTGATGGTAGATTTCTTAGGCGTAAAACCAGACTGTTCCGGTCACTGGTAGGTGAGCAAGTGATCACGGATCCTATTGAGGATGACCCTAGCAAGGACCTTACCCAGTACTAAGAGCAGTGTTATCCCCCTGTAGTTGCTGCAATCCAGGCGATCACCCTTCCCTTTCCAGATACGGACGACAAGTCCCATTTTCTAGTCATTTGGGATGATGCCAGTCTCCCAGATGGAAGCAAAGATTACTTGCAATGCCAGGAGGACAGCCTTATCACCAACCTGGAGAAGTTCACCCCGGATACCACAGATCCCTGCAGCCTTCCCCCGCCCCCTCAGCTTGTTCACCACCTGTGCAATCTCAGTTAGATTGGGTGGTTCACAGCTAATTGGAAGATCAGCCTCAAGAACCGTGGACCCAGAGATATCCAACGTCCTAGCCGGAGGATCAGCTTTGAACAACTGCTCAAAGTAGTCAGCCCAGTGGGTCACAACTGCGGTGTCATCTATAAGGACCGTTCCATCAGCTGCCCTGACTGCGACTCTCCGAGGAACAGATTCAGATGTGTGTAATGCTTTGATTTCTCTGTAAGCAGGACTTGGGTCGCTAGACCATAGATGGTATGTCACTTGCTCACAGATTCTTCTAACAAACGCCTCTTTATCTGCCCTCAGAGGCCAGAACTATGCCTCTTTGAATATGAAAATCAATATAAATAGCCCTTAAGTTTAGTGTTCTGTGAAAAGCCAATGGCAAAAGCACAGGGAAAACAGAAGAATTTCAGTTAATACCAAGTGGAGGCAAGGAAAAATGTACAATTTGTTGGTTTAAACAGTGACCTAAACAACAAAAGGAAGTTGATCAAGTGACATAGAATGTCAGAGAAACTAGAAAGTTCACAGTACCTGAAATAAACAGGAAGTTGTCAGATATCAAAGTCACTGTAAAAACGCGAGTCGTAGCCCACTGTGTGAGTGTCATATGGAAGCTTATTAGGGTATAGAGAAAAGAAAAAAAAATAGGGACACAGTGTGAAAAAAAGCTCAAAATACCAACTTTAATCTTGAAATTTTCACTTCAATCACGTAGTTTATTCTATCATTAAAGTAGAACGTCATAAGCTTCATTTTAAAGTTGTTTAATTTACTAGTTTCTCAAATCCCATCGTAACAAAAATAGCATGTTAAATGCTTTGTATTCTGTGTGTTCTTCTATGTACTCTAATGTGTGTGACTCACTACGTTCTTCTTAAACGGGCTTTCTAGTTATGCCAAAAGAACACAATACATTACATTCATGATGTTACTGCTCTCTGAATAATTTAAATACTAAGATGTATACTTTATATTTTCATGATGATAGAAATTAAAGCATGTATAAAACATTGAGGCATGTTGGCACAGTGATAGTAATGAGCTGGCACCCCTTCCAGAGTTTGTTCCTGCCTTCCGCAAGATGCTTGCTGCCCCGTTCACGACCCTCAATAAACTAATTTATTGCAGCAGTACTGTCTCTTCCAAATGTACTAACCCCCAATTCCTGTCCTTCCTTTTCTTTCTCCAAAAACTAATCTCCACACAATCAGCTCTTTAATAAATGTCAAGCCATCTGTAAGCTTAAAACACAGATTCTTCAAAAATTTTACAGAACATTGAAATATCTTCGTAGTACATGTTCAATTATTCCATCCATCTATGCATCCAGAGTCGTGCCAGATGCAGCAAGCATACAGCGTGAGGTAGGAACAATCCCTGAACGCAGCACCAACTCATCGCTACTGCTGTGCCACAGAGTCGTCACATGTTTTAATCATTAACAATATACATTATTTAAATGAAGTTAAAAATTTATCTGTATAATGTAATATATATACTAGTATATATATACTGCATTTCATCTTAAAAATTATATCAAGAGCTTCAAGAAGATAGTGCCTGGAAATCTAAATCAACTTAGATGCCAGACATCATCATCTGTAAATACGTGCTCTCATATATTGAATTGAAT
Organism: Erpetoichthys calabaricus; assembly: GCF_900747795.2. NCBI lineage: Eukaryota > Metazoa > Chordata > Cladistia > Polypteriformes > Polypteridae > Erpetoichthys > Erpetoichthys calabaricus. Next base: position 175,091,643 of record NC_041394.2, read on the forward strand.
TGAATTCCTTATTGTTATTGTGTTGTATGCAATGAGATTCAATATGCAAATCCCCCATAAACTTATTTTCCTATAAAATGGTAAAATAACAACAACAAAAATAATAATAGGATAAACAACAGTGTAAAACATACAATATGAAAGCACAAGTGGCTGAGGTTGTGCAATATTACAATTGTAATGGACGTTTACAGTGAGGCAATTGTACTTATAAGTACAAACAGTTCTACCGGGAGCACTTGATGGACTGATTGAGGGCATTTATTGCTCTTGGGATGAAACTGTTTCTGAACTGCGAGGTCCATACAGGAAAGGCTCTGAAGTGTTTGGTGATTGTGAGAAGTTCAAATAGATTGTGCCCATGCCTGAGGCAGCATGTGCTAGAAGCTGTATCCCAATATTTCTCCCCGCTCTTGACACAATCTGCCATAGAGCTTTCCGATCAGCTGCTGTATAGCTGTGATTCTACACTTAGATACAGTGGGTTAAAATACTGTGAGTGGTGTACTGAGAGTAACAACGCTAAAGTGGCTATGGTATTTGGAATAGTTTGGCCATTCCATGCACCATTATATGGTTACAGATTGATTACAATCCAATGCCTTAAACGAAAAAATGATATGCGGTTAATTTCAGTGTATTTGAAAAAGCTGCGTCTGGGATGTGAATCTAAAAAATAAAGGGAAACCACACAGGAATAGTTGCATTGCTTTGACGCTGGGTGCAGCCAGTTTGCAAAACTGAGCCAAAAACTTGCGTATTGCAGTTATGTCACCAAGATCACTTGAATCCTGACCTTTCTGTTCCCAGAGAGAGTCCCACTTCCACATGTTTCTCAATTTTGAAAGGTTAAAAAGACTGTTTAATTTTTTAGACTACTTTTTAATGGAATTGGACTATTTTTTCAAACGTTACTTTCATTTCTGGAGGTGTTTGTAATCCAAAATTAAAAATAAAACAAATGCATACTTGGTAATTTTCTATTAGGAATAGCAAAGCAGGCAGTTCTTAAGACAAGATGAAATAAGGAAAATAATTTAAAGAATATTGATGTGTTACTTCATTTAAAGTGCTAGTGAAGTGCAGGTGGCAGCTGGAGTTTGCGTATCTCATTAATGACTTGGACACCTTCTGTGAGTTATGGGGGCTGGGGGATCATTGTGTGAATTGGTCACTAACTGGTGAGTGGACTTTCTAGGTGGAGAACTATTTGTAATACTTAAAACAATTATTTGAATTTATGTGTGGAGTAGGAGGATTGTACTGGGGAATTGGTGGAGTAAAGTAATTATTAACCTTTTTCTTTCTTGTGAAATTGTTGATTATTTATTAAATGTATATATTGATGTTCAGTGTTTTGTATTATTAAGTAAAATAAAGTTTACTTCAAAAATAAAAAATATCTATCTATTTATGCTTTGTTACTCCTTACCTGTCTATCTATCTGTCTGAGATGGGTCCAGCTGCAGACCTCAGTGGACAGCCAGTTGGATTGCAGGTTTTTTCACCTCTTTTACTTGATTTTAGACAGATAAACCTCCCCCAACTCTAATCTTAACCATAGAGTAACAAGACATATCACTGATGTATAATATAAGATGACAACCTCTTCAATGTAGTGGAGCCCCAGAGGTCTGCAGCTAGAATCTATCTATCTATCTATCTATCTATCTATCTATCTATCTATCTATCTATCTATCTATCTATCTATCTATCTATCTGTCTGTCTGTCTGTCTGTCTGTCTGTCTGTCTGTCTGTCTGTCTGTCTGTCTGTCTGTCTGTCTGTCATGTCATCTCTTATAAGTTCTGCATTTCTTTTATCTCATATTGTGTCGTTTGTTTATTTGTTCAGGTTATACAAGATAAGGATAGTGATCTGAATAAAAGTGAAAAAAGACACAAAGTGGTGAATGGGGTGTGCTGGATCCTCTAAAAAATACTGCTAATGATGTTCAAAACAAAGATCAAGTTATACAGTATATAATCCTGAGTTTGCGTCTAAGCTAAGCCTAGGAATCAGCTTTTATTCATAACATACAGGAGTTTAATGAGTAAATGCTTATGCACCTCATTACCACAAACAAGTTAAAAAAATCGATTTCAAAGTATAAAAACACACTCAGAGATACACTTCTTATTGATGAATTGAAGTTCAGGAGTGCAATAATTCTGCCCTGACCATTGAGTTATAGAGAAAAAGTTTCTTTTCTGTATAGTTTTCTTATTTTGATATTTAACTTTGCTATCACATCCCATAAAGTATATTTTTAAAAGACTAATTTGGATATTTCTAAAAAAGCAGTCTCTTTGCACTTTCCCTTTGTATCTTCAGGGAAGATGATTTACTACTTTCAACGGGGTACTTTTGAGCTTCCTGTAGTTCTGTAATGGAAAAATTGGGTTCAGAAAAGGAATAAGTGTGAATGGGGTAATGGGTAGATGTGTGAATGGCTTTCTCATGTTTTTGCTTTAGGCAAAGCAAAAGTCACTGTCTCAATGGTATACCATTTTACTAGGAGTGCGTCTGTGTCTCACCCAGACTTCATTTTTGTTGTTTTCCAGGATCTTTTCTTCTTATTTGTAAATTAATTTTAACTAAGGTCTAATTTTAACCATTGCAGTCCAAGCGCTGCTACAAGTGTTTAAGAGAAAGGTGTCGGGTCTACATTGCCATTGTCTTTATCAGCTGTTTTGAAGTGGCCATCCAGAATGAAGTTGATGTGGTGATGTTTCTATTGGCTCTTATTGATGTTCTGAGTCATCAATGTTCTGGCTAGAGGCATGTAAGTCAGAGTGCAACCTCCAAATCTTTAAATTGCCATGTAAACTGTGATATGACAGTGGGTAGAATGCTGAATCATTATGGACACACAATAATTTAAAGATTGCGATTGACTTAAGAGTTTGCAAAGTGACTGTATTCTCTAGAGGAGATTGCTGACACTGAGAAAATGTTGGACCGTCACATAGATTGCACTCTAGTTCAGAATTAAATTTAAGCCCAAACCCTCCGCTTAGCTACCGATAATTGTTTGTTTATTGATTTTGAAAGTTTGTCCTGTTTCACTACTACACAGGCAGCGGCGATGGGGATAGCTAATTCTTAATAAAGTCAAAACTGTGACCAGAATATGACTCAAGCTTTGTTCATAACAATGATCAGGCATACAAACAATTTATTTTCTGCCTTTTAAGCATAACTGCGACATGTACAAATGACCAGTCATACACCACTATACTTCATTGGAAAGATCTGAACCTCAGGTTTCCAATGGTTAAACATATGTGGCTTAACATATGTGAGATCTTTGGTAAAAGCAGATTCACTCAGCTGTGATGTGCTGCTTGTCTTCGCATATACATGTGCAAAATTGCATATTTTAATAATGAAATAGAGCAGACAACTTGAAAACATATATATTTGGGTGTGGAAAAAAATCATTATTGCTTTTGATTGACTTGTGGGTTTCTTGCAACATAGACAAACAACTTTGAAATATGGATGTGTCCTGTTGGTGGGATACCTCATGCATAAGTGGCATGACATTTTTTTCATATTTTAAAAAAAATAATGTTATATGTTTTGAATTTACTTTATTAAGCTGCGAAGTTAGTAACAATAATCAATATTATGTACATGCAGCCTGTAGTATCTCTTGTAAGTTTAGCAAATGCTGTAGTTCTGTATCTTCTCAGGCCAGAAAGTGCCAGACTACCAGAATGCAACTACGCTGCAAATTTATTAGTATTTTTTTCACAGTTATTCATATTAAGAATTTTACTTTGTTTATCTATACTTTAGAATATGTGACGGGTGGCCATGGCTATTACCTGGCCAGGGCACCAGCTGGATTGGAGGACCGAGGGAGAGAGCTGTGGCACCATGGATTCTCACAGGGCACGCTGGGAGTTGGTGTGTGGCACAGTCCTGTTAGGTTCTGTGGGGGCCAACAGGAGGAGCTGCAGAACCCTACATGGGGCTTTCACAACATCTCCAATTAATGAGCCACTTGGAACACTCCCAGGGTCTGCTTAAAAGAAACTGCCACACTCCGTACAAAGAGCCAGAGTTGGGGAAAAGAGGATGCAGCTGCCAGGAGGAGTGGAGGTGGGCAAAGAAAGAAAGAAAGAAGAAGAAGAAAAGGGTTTTGTGTTTGGTCTGCTTGTGACAGTGCTGTACAGGTGGGACACAGGGGAAGGCGTTTTCCACAGGAAAAAAATTTAAAATAAAAATATGTGTGCTGAACTTGTGTCCCACGTCTGTCTGTGTCGGGGTTAGGCCAGCTGGTGCGCCCACTGGTGGTCAACAAACAACAAAGATGAACATTACTAATAGTGAATGTATTAACATTCATTTATTCATCTTCTGAACCTGCTTAATCCAGTGCAGTGCTATGAGGTACCAAGACTTATGTCTACCTCATCTGGCACAAAGCAGCAATGGAGTCACTTAACCTGCAGAAGTTGCTGAAGTAGAAGTAAACCAGGCTACCTGGATTAAATACATTTGAGCAAGGAGAAAACAAGTCAAGAACAAACCAAAGATTTGGGAGGCATTGAGGCAGCACTAACCAAAAGATGTCAGTTAATATTAATACTGTAGCTGCCAAAGTATAAGGCGAGATCAAGCGTGGGTAAAACGCGTGCCGAAAGAAATTTCTCTGTCCAAAAGTTCATTTTAAAAATATTTAGTAAAAGTTAAAAGCAAACAATCCACACAAGAATAAAGAAAAAAGTAGTTACACATGTAGAATAAAAGGCAAAAAAAAGGAAAAATGTCTTCTCTAAACTTAGCTTTTCTTGAGAAGCTTTAGTTATTTCTGTACTTAAAAGTTCTTAATTTCTTCTTCTGTACGCCTTAAGCATACAGTTTTGCACTTAAATAAGCACGAGTTACTTCACACACTTAAAAGGTCCATAGGCCCTTAGGTACGGGCACTGTTTAAAATCTTGTGCCCTCTATGCCTTACACATGACAAGGCTGGTCACTAACTGAGAATATTGTTTAATCAGAGCTGTTAGAATTGGTAAGAATATACCAATACAATTCTACTTATGGGGGTTATAGGAACCTCCCATAGATTATGCTTTGTTATATAGTAAAATATTTATGAATCTTATATAACTAGGAAAATGACTCTTACAAATACATTAAATGTGTAACAAATTCAAGGAACGTTTTAAAGGTGATAGAAATGTATTACTACATTAGCTGTGAAACTTCTGAAAGAATGGAAAAAGTGCAAAGATTTATAATAAAAATTCTCTTAAAAACCGCTTGATCTCACAGAAGTGATTAATGTAGTGGATTAATATAATTAGATCTAGTCAATTAGTGAAGCTGAGTGTCATTAATGTAATGCCCGCGGAAGACCTCACCTAATGCTAACATATACAGAACAGAGAAGATATACCGCTTAAAGAACTGAACTTCACATATGAAAGAATACCACAATGATTTGATTTTCCCATCTTATTTAAGGCATAAGGACATGTAATGTAACTCTTAAATAGAATAGCAGTTTCGCCAGTCATTTGAAAATGAATTCAGTGCATTTGCTCCTTTAATGGTTGATTAAGGCGATGTCCAATTTATCCTTGCATGTCATTTACAGAAGCAATTCACTTTCAAGGCTTTCCATTGACAGAGTCACAAAGCATGACAGATGACATTGTCAAATTGGATTTCCTCAAGTTTTGCAGATGTGATATAAAATAAATTTGTGTATGATACATCCTGATTGGTGTTCAATTTGCTTGGGGGATTTGCTCTGACAAACAAATGGCTTCACGTAATCTGTAACATTTGAGCTAAAGATAATTAGGTAATCATTCTGATTCATCATCAGCTATCTGTTGAACAAAATGAATAGTAACAATTGCTAATTCACTATTTAAACAAAAGCCGAGGCAGAGAAAAATTGCTTTTTGGTGACTGTGAATAATCATAGGTTTAGGAAATATTTTTATTTAATATCACATAACTCACTTGCATGTCATTTGCCTTCTGTGTAGCTGGTAAAGACATTTAGTATGAATCAAAAAGCATCTTTTATCTATCCATAGATTTTATTGAGTCATTTTTCTTCATTTTTCATAAAATATTTATTCCAGGATAACAAAAATACAACAAGTGAGCATATATTTTCCAAAGCCGATTCCCAACTCCCCTTAATCAAATACTACTGTACCGTTAATAACATCTATAACTAGTGAAACACATGAACCTACAGTCCTAAAATAAACTGCAAAGAACTTACACTTGCTAATGAATTCTGAACATGTATGTACTGTATCCTGGGAGACCATTAATAGATGGGCTTGTGGGGGCTGTGCTTTAATTACAATACACTTTTGTGCCCACCAGTAAAGTGCCCAATAACCTGCCCATACTTATTTTCTTTCTAATTTCATATCAGAACATATCAGGTCAAAAGCTTTTGATTAAGACCAATAATAAGGTTCTAGCTCCATTACTAAGTGAGTAATCGAGTGACAGATGAGCAGATTGTAGCATTTTTTATATGTACTAGCTATGCTAACTCTCTAAGACAGGTTGAAATCTAAGAAATCAACAGACCTCAGTGTTAACATTTTTAGAGGATCTATTGTAATGCATTTTGATATGCATGAAGTAATAAAATGCATTGCATTTGTCATTCCAACAGATGGCACATGATGAACAATTGTAGTAATAAAATGTATTATTATATGTATTATTATGAATATTTCTGATGTGCCATCTGTTGGAACCCTAATTCATAAGTTTCTGTTATAAACCATTTAATATAGGATTTGTAAAAGCAGTGTTAATGTTTGTAAAGCACCATCAGTTGATAAGACAAATACAATGCATTTTACTACTACAAGTATTTGCAATGTGCCATCTGTTGGAATGACAGACATTAAGCCATCAGACAGATGCACAGACTCACAGACACGTATCTTTTTATTAAATTGGATAGATGCTTTTTTCTGTTGTTCATTATGAAGAGAGAATTCCCACTTTATCAAGCAGGGGAATGACACTGCAAAGTCTTTATATTTTATTGGATATTACACCCATGGGCAACCAATAGCATGAATAGATAAACCCTCAAAGAAACCTACCATTGTATCTTACATCCTATCCAGTAAAAAACACTAAAAAAGAACTACCTTCACAGAGGAGTGGACAAGAGCCCAGCTAAGCGCTCATCACGGCACACCTTCAAGCCAAAAATATACAAGCAGCTATAAGATGAAGTGTGTTAGCTCTTCATTTGGAGGATCTACTGGAGGTGAGATATACTGTAATAAGGTATAATAAGCAGACCACCATAGTTCCAAAGTCACAGGATACTTGTTAATATTAATCATATCAATAGAGGAAGATTTAAAAGTATCAAGAAATGGATGCAACGGAGGGAACAAAATAGAAAATGGTCAATTGTTGTGGCGACCTTTATATTTTGAAGGGAAAAACCAAAACAAGAAGACCAGTCATATCATACCTGATACGGCACATTTGTATCTATCCATTTTAAAATGTTATATTATTTTATAGTGCCTCTAATTACAAGCAATATTGCAAAAAAATACAAGAGCACCAATTACTTAGCTATGCTTCCCCACTGATAAGTACATTTACCCCCTCGAAATCTTTCTAGGCTGGGAGCTGACCCAGTGTCAAAGACATGGCCAGATACTGACTTGTTTAAATTTGTAATTATTTGGATTCTTGCCTGGAAACACCTCAGTGTACATGTTGCTAAGCAGCACATCTTGGCTGAGTGGTGATTTTTTTGTTACACCATGACACATTAAGTATCCCCCTTCGCATCCAAGCTTGCAGTAATTGAATCACTGTCTCGATGCGTTCACTCGACTGACTGGAGAAGAACTTTCAATAATTATCAGAGGTTAACAGCCACTTCTGCAGATTGCAAGAACTAAGAAATCGGGAGAAGGGAACGAACTGAAAAGTTTATCTTGCCTAAAAAGAGTGCCTATCACTGGTTTCTGTTTTTTTTTTTTACCATTCTTCTGCTCCTAGCTCAGCAAATGCTCATTCATGAAGTGATTGCTATCACTTTCCACAAAGTATATTTTTAGCCCCAAGTGCTGCAGTTTACCGATAATTTGCTGGGATTTGGCAGCAGACACAGTACAACAACTAAGTAAATAAAATCGATTCAGACCTTTTATTAATACAACAAAGCACACAACTATCGGAAGGTCATTAGAAACAGAGCTCCTCTACACCTACAGTCTTTATTCCAACCACTGTTTTAATTACACATACTGTTGTTTCCAAGGTTCTGCTGACCCATGAAATCCAGACAGGGTTTATTCTGTTTTTATTGGAATTCAGCAAGCATTTGTGTGAATTACGAAAAGAGAATAATTAGTTATCTAAATGTTGCTTATTACGATTTTGCCCTCCCATAAGCCTTGAGTATTCAAATCTGCTTAATTCAATTAATGGCAGCACTGGGAGCAAAGCTGGAAACAAGGGTGCCACTCCATTGGTGTTCCCCACTCATGCACAATTGCCTTCTGGAACCTATATAGAGCTGACAGTTAAACAGACACACTTGTTATTTGGGGATGTGAGAAAGATCAACCTGTAGGAAAAACCATAAAGAGGGGAACATGAAAACACCACACAGATAAAAAACTGGGAAAGCGATTCTCTATTTGAATTAAGCAGGTTTACTAAACAGACAGATATTTTAGACCTCTAAGATGTTGTCAGTAACATGAAAGCAGTTTCTCTCTTTCTCAGGGGTGGGGGTTGATTTGTTTTCAATCTTATTTTTGTAAAAATTGATTAATTTGTATGGAATGTTATGTGATTTCAATAAAAATCAATAAAATAAAAAAAGAAAGCAGTTGTTCACCTTTATCACTGATCATCATTTGCTTCCTTGTGTGCTCTGCTCTTCTTAGACTATTCAGATCCAATAAGGGGAGGAAATTCAATAAAACAAAAGTCATCTAAAATTATGTAATTAAATGAAAATAGTGACTGCTGTTCATTAAAAGCTATGGTACCTTTTTCAGTTCATTACAAATGTAAATCACACACTAAAATGTCTTTGTGACTACAGAAGGAGAATAGAAATGGGACATTAATTAAACAATAACAAAGGAGTGTGAATCACTGACAATGAAATTGGCTGGAACAAAACGTGCAGTCACAGGCAGTCCTTGGACTGAGTGTGAGAGCCACTGATTTAGAAGGAAATCAGGGAAAATTAGAATCCAGTATGAAGATGACTTGTTTAAGGCAAGCATGTATGAATTAAATTTTAGAGATAGTGTAGGGATCTGCAAGATTACTGTTGGGTGGGTGAGACTTTGCCGTGGGCTTAAAATCTAATCAGTAACAAATACAGTTGTGGTCTGATGTCCCAAGGGTGAGCTGACATTATTCTGGACACCAGGATGGGTGTCACTGAAGCCTAAATTACATCCTGCAAAAACAGACATTTGAATTTTGCTATTTTTAATCAAAGAGTGTAAGTAAAGATGACTGGGTATCTTGTATTCTAGCTCTGTGAAGATTTTTTATTGTGAGAGTCAATGCAAACCCTATAATAAAATAGATTTCAAACATCTGAGAAGAGAAAAACTCAAAAATGTTTTAAAGTAAATCATCCAATATAATTTAGTATGAGAACATTTCATAACATCCAGATTTATTTATAAATGTATCACTATCTGTTGTGTACCCCAGCGTCCTAAATTACTTTGGTGCCCACTGTGATTTGTGCTGGGATCTTCTGATCAATATGAGAGTTGAGAGTCCAGGCTTCTTGTCTGACATTCGGCAGAATAACTTAATTGAACCTTCTATATACTGTGTATACACTGTAAGTGTCCCAGTTTACAATGGAAGATGAGGAGTTCTGAACCCAAATAACACTAAGGCAGGGATTTTCATTTTAACCCATTTCTTATTTAGTGACCAGTTTTTACTGCTAATTAACTTTGTTTCCCTTCTTTTTAATTGATTTGTTTTTCAAGACTCATTCTTCTGAATTGCTTTATTTTTTCCTTAGACAGCACCCAAACAGAAATGAGATATGAACTGAGCCAACAGATGACCAGCTAAATCAGGGCCTCAAACACCAATCAATTCTGTCCTAACCAGTTTCTTAATTGAAGCCAATTCTCAATTCTCATTGTTAATTATTAACTTTCCTGGCTTGTTGGTGCTCTCATTCTGTCACAGTGCACATTTTCAAAACTGTGAATTTTCTTTTTTTTAAGTTCACCATCAAAATGTTTTGTGGACTCAAGCAGATCAACATTACTGAGACCTTCACCTTTTTACTTTCTCATATACAAAGTATATGGAAAGTATTGTAATCATCCAAAAATTCCATTTTGAGATTTTGATGAATCTCAACGTTTTAGACATCCCTGACTCCGAAAATACCATTTTTGGAATTATGTCTGTGTGTGTGTGTGTGTGTGTGTGTGTGTGTGTGTATGTATGTAAACATGATAACTTGAGTATGCTTTCACATACAGTAGGTCAACCAAATTTTGCATACAAGTATTAGGTACAAAACATAGATTTCTATCAACAGAAGTGGTACTTTACCTTTTAGTCATGCAGCTGCACAGTCTGATTTATTCAACTTTACTTTTATAACAATTGTTGAATATATTATTAATCTGATTTGATTTGTTGATGGTTCTTTAATGTACATAGTATAAAAATAAAACCATTGTCTAGCGGTTTACTCCTCAAATATCCATCTCCATATCGGAGTATATGATAAAGTCTAGGGGAGACCACTACCAATTTTTAATACTGTATGAAGAACACAGGTAGTTTGTGTTGGCTCATTTTGTACTGTATCTCATTATTGTTTGGCTGTTAATTAAGGAAAAAAGAAAAAATTAAGTGTCTTGAGTCTTAAATAGCAAGCCAATTAAAATTAAATCAAAATAGTTCATTTGCAGGAAAAACTGGTTACTAAATAAAGAGCATGTTAAAATGAAAACCTGCAGCCGCAGAAGTGCTACACGACCAGAGTTGGAGACCCCTACACTTACTGTAGAAGACTGAAAAAAATGCATAAAAGGTATGCTTTTTCTGAAAATAAAGCATTCAGTGGTGGTATAAACATAAGGATACAGCACAGAAAACAAAACAAAGGAAAACAAATTACCTCCTGCAACCTAACACTTCCACTCTCAGCCCATTTTGTCCCTATAACTTTGCAGTCCAGCTCTCAGTTAAAATCCCAGGTTGCCGGCATACTACATTTAGTAGTCTGGAGAAAAATACTGTCTAACATACCGGGGCTCCCTGCTTCCATGTATTAAAGTGGAGTAGTTCTACTGTATATTATTCTGTTCCCCATACTGTCTTAACTGTTCCTCTGTCTCAGGAAGACTTAACTCGGAAGTGGCCCACACAGTTATGGAGCATGGCACCCCTAGACCATTACAATGATATAAGCACAATGATTGCCAATGTCAGTGTACACATTGCAAGTGTACCCTATTGTTCAGCTCCTTTCCTGAAGAGTAACACATTTGCAGTTCCTTTTCTGACTAGGTCCTATTCCACAATTTATATTTGAGGAAAAAGTTGGATATGCAGTATGTTGTCAATGGAATGATTGGAGAGGAAAATAAGAAGATACATTAAGCGTGAAGGTCCTAATTATATATAGAGAAGGAAATGGTCAAAAGTTTGAGGTTCCAGCCTCAGGATCATTGCATTCCTTACACAGTGAACAGACTCCTGAAAGCACAGTAGAAGTGATGTCAGTGCTGCTCTGGGTTGTTCTTGTACAGAGGGAAAGGCAGTTACCAAATGTGTCACACTCTTGTCATTCCATATCTGGTTAGAACCAATAAAACACTCAATAAAAATATACATATATAGTATGTCCAAAAGTTTGTTGACCCCTGACCATCACACCTTTATAAGCTTGTTGGACATTCCATTTCAAAACTATGGACATTAAGAGAGACATCTCCATTCGTATTGCTGACTCCTTCAAGGTATCCGTCTCATTAATAGGAAAAAAAATTGCATTGTGATATTTTATATTGTTGGTTAATTTGTTATTACACTAAGTTTAATTGCTTTATTGATTATACTCCATGATTGTATCTCTCTATTATAAAAAAAAATCTTGGAAAGGAAAACCAGGGAGACGAGACATGATCTTCTCGGATGACACTTAAAAGACCCGCAAGACGAAAGAGATTGGCCACGGAGCATCGCGCGGGGACCGTTAACATGAGACTTGGTGCCAAGAGATTGTCCCAGGACCATATTCTTGCAAGACATGCCCTGCTTACAACCAATATCAAATAAGACCTCTGGCAGCAAAACACTCAGTCATGTAAAGGCATGTAGCAGCCACAGATCCTGTGCTCTCAGCTCATATAAAGCGTATAAGGAAAATACGGTCTAGATGAAACGTCAACAACTAAGCGAAGAAGAAAGAGCAGCAGGGAGAAAAGAGACTCAAAAGCGTTGGAGAGAAAAAAATGCAGATAAGAGATTATGAAAGCAGTGGAATTCGACTCAAAAAAACCGATGCCGCAATACACATGCAGAGAAAGGCAAAGAATATGAAAGCAGTAAATTTTGAAAGTATTGTAGCGTCCCAGCCAGGTTGAAGCCTTTTTTTTTTTTTGAGTGACTGTTAGGTCCGATTGAGGGGGGGGCAGAGTATAGCACGGAAGACTGACAGCGGGGTATTGATTGATGCGGTAAGGTGGGGGGGGGGGGGGGGGGGGGGAGGTTCGGGACCCGGGATGGGAGGAGGGATTGGAGAGGGTGCCAGAAGGTTGTGTTTGGGGTTACGAAGTCGGCGTTCTTTTTCTTGATTGTTCAAGTAAACCTTTTGTGAGACTTTACTACGTCTGTCTGTTTTTTTTTACTTCTTCTCTTTTTGAGCAGGATGCGGAGGCTGCTACAGTATCAAATAAAGATAGTAAAGATCGCATTAGCACAAACAAAAGGAAATTATATATTATTACTCGAAAAAAGGGTAAATAATCATCACGGATCAGGTGTAACTGAAAAAATAGCAGGACAAAGCGAGGTCAGAAATAAAAGACAAAGAGTAGAAAACAAAGTAAAACGTCATAAAGAGGTTCAAAAACGAGGGGGCGAAACACATGCAGAGCAGGTTAGAGATAATGAAAACAGAGGAATTCAAAAGACACAAAAAAACGTAGGCACGATATACATGCAGAGCAAGTTACAGAATATAAAAACAGAAAAATTCGAAAGTATCAAAAAAAGATAAAGATCGCATTACCGGTAAAAAAGAGAAATTATTGCTCAGTTAAATAACGGAAAGGAGAATAGAGATTGAATATATGGATATAGGTGATATGTCAGAAGTATGGAAATATTGTAAGGCTTTGAAGTTTAAGTCAGAGACTTGTAGATCGTCTAATTCGTGTTGCCATCAGGGAAAAGTAGTGTTTCTATACAATGAGGAGATGTATCCAAGAGAATTAAAAGATTTGATGTTTGGGGAAAGTGAAATCCACAAACAGTCGGTCAGTCATTTCCCAACCCGCTATATCCGAAAACAGGGTCACGGGGGTCAGATATTTCAGCAATTATCGTCCAGTTTCCGATCTTCCTTTTCTTGATGAAATTTTAGAATGTGTTATTGCTTTCCAACTACCAGACCATTTGAACATCAATAAATTTTGTAAGCTTTTCAGTCTGGATTCCTTTGTAAACATAGCACAGCCTTGCCTAGAGTACCAAATGATCTGCTTCTGATTCTAGCTTACAAAGTATTCTTATCTCTCCTGATCTTATGTCAGCATTTCACTCTATTTCTCACACTGGAATGCCGGTCTTTACTAGTACTGCTTATTCATAGCTCCAGGCTTACCTAACTAAGAGATTTCAACTGAATATCTGCATTTCTCAGAATTGACCTGTTACCCATGGTGTTCCAGGCAGTACCGGGCCCTTTGCTTTTTATTACTTAACTGCTCCCCCTTGGTTTAATTATGAATCATCATGGTAGGCAATTTCATTGTTATGCTGATGACATCCAGTTTAAAATTTCTGCTAAACCATCTCAGGCTATCCCTTTTGGTTAGTTGCCTCCATGAAATTAAAATTAGAATGGTCCATCATCTGCTCAAGCTTAATAGTGGCAAGTCTGAAATTTTTCTTTTAAGCTTTAAAGCAACCCTTTCAAAATTTGGGAACATTAACCTCTGTATTGAAGACACTTCTTACCACCCTCAAGTCATGAGCCTTGGTGTTTTTTTTTTTGACATCGCTCACCCTTTTTAATCTAACACTAACAATATACCCTGTCGTTTCTTTTATCACCTTCAAAATATTTCAAGACTTCGTCCCTCACTGTCCCACTCTGTGGCAGAGACACTAATTCACGTATTTGTCACATCAAGGATAGACTACTGCTACTAATACTTTATTATATTGTATACCAACTAAATTTGTAAACAATCTACACATAGTTTTGAATTCTGCTGCAAGCTTATTGAGTCAAACTGAGGCTGATTTTCACATTACACCTATCCTATACAAAGTTTACTGGCTTACAATTAAGTACTGTAGAAAGTTTCAGATTCCTGTCCTCACTTACAAAGCACTCCATGATCTGGTTCTGGCTTTGCCTTATTTCAAAGAACTTCTTAAAGATTATACACTGACCTGTTTACTGCACTCTTCTATTTCAGGCCTTCTTGTTGTCCCTTCAGTCTGTGTGTCTTTCATGGAAGTTGTGCTGTTCCTTAGCTCTGGAACGTTTATATCTGTACTCCTGATTCCATTGCTTTAATTAAAAAACATCTTAAAATTCATCTTTTCAAAATTGCCATCTCAATGCCATAGGTTTTATTCTTTTTAATTATTCTGATTACTTGTTTTATTTATTACATGTGTTTTATCTATTTATTTGTTATTTACTTAATTGTACTGTTTCATGGTTTTGTCATGTAATATGTCATTGGATGTCTAGAAAGGTACAATTAAGCAAAATGTATTCTTTTTCTTCTAATTAATTGTTAAATTAACACTTGTAATGGTATATTGTATATACAGAAGGTCTACTCTGTCCAAATATAGAGTTTTATTGCATTAATTTGTTTAACACTGGTGATTTTGCTCTGTGTCCTCTCTCTTTTCTACGCTGTATTCTCAATGAACACTCTCATAAGAGATAACCCTAAACTCTCTCCCATGGTCAGATGCTAAGCCGCAGAGTCATTTATGGAGTCACTGATGGTCTTACGTATGCTGCATGAACTTCAGACCAGAACTTTTTTCTAGTGGCAACTGGTGTCTATGCACCCTTTATCCTTCAGCTGCTCTTAAGTCTCTCATATTATTATTATTATACATTTGGTTGACATCTTTATCCAAGACAATTAGTTACAAGCTCAGAACATGTTACTTTTTACAGCTGGAGCACAGGCATTTTAAGTAACTTGCTTTTGTCACACATTGAGTCACTGGCAGGAAGTGCACAAACTACTTTGGGGTTTTAAGGAGTACTGACTTGGCCACTACACAACATGATGTGCAAATACATGTGTGTGTGCGTGTGTGTGTACATCTGAAGGAATGTAGAATGAACACAAAATACAGAAGTGAAGGGTAGGGAAAGGACAGGAAACAAGCAAGTAAGGGTGCAAGTAATAATGAATGCAAAATGTGACCATCTGTGAAGATGAAGGACAAGACAGATAAGACTAATATTGTGGAATTGTATCATAGTGGAAAATGCATCAGCAGCAAATTTGAGAGACTGATGAAAACTGGTCCAAACGTTTTGACAGATGGCTTCTGAAGCGGCACTAACCCAGATGTGACTATATTGTTTTCATGAAATGTAAAGAACTCATTAAAAGAAACTAAACCTTTTTATACATACATCAGTAATGGAGCACTGCACGATAATGTGCAGTGAATACACTTGACTTGAGCATTCATAGTATTCATCCTCTTTCTCTGTACATTTAGTATTCGTTTGCTCAGAGTTTGATGTGTTTGCTGCTTCTTAAGCAGCTCTTCTTTACTCCACCGTAGCAGCCCACTGCTTCTCTTCTTTCGTTGGCATCTTTTCGCGTTAAAACTAATTAAGTTAGTTTTTGTGTTGCAATTACTTAGAATGTTTTCTTTAATCTTTCATTTAATCTGGCACTTAAGTCTTCAATCTGCCTCAAGAATGATTAGCAAAGGTGGTAGGGAATGAGAACGGTGCTCGTACGCATGCGCCGCACTGCTGTGCGCTGCCGAGAGTTGATTCTACAATAAAATAAAATAAAAATAAAAAGAGTAATAAAATCATCACCCTGAAAGCGGATAGTAAACATCACGTAGTATATGTATACCAAATTTCAAGTCAATAGGTGAAACGGTTTGCGAGCTACAGGTGATTTAAAATCAACAGTCACGGTAGCATATTATAGAAGAAGATATATACAGATGGAAAAAAAACAAATAGTAATTTTTGGACTAAAATTTAAACTTCATTTCTGAAATAACAATAAGTTAATGAGAATAAAATGAAAACAACAGTACAACAACACAAACAACAGGAGAACAATTCTCACATGTGAATGTTAAAAACAACCATCTTGTGTGGTGATCTCTTGCAGGCACCACTTTTTGACATTTATGGATGTATATTCATTCCTGCCGAAGTGCCTGGCCATTAGAAAGCAGCGGGTCACATCTCCAGCTGCAGCGATTCAGGGCATCCTAAAGGTATCCTGTGCAGTTAAAGTCAGGAGAGAAGGCACCACCTGCCCAACAGCATTTATTTCTTAGGACAGTTGTGACCACAGCAGTTGTGTGTGCCTTAGTATTGTCCTTCTGTTGGGTCAGATATCCTAGTAGGTTTCTCCAAAACTACCAGCATGGAGGGTGTCCCTCACTGTCCAAGCATTGTTTTTGTTAGCAGTCTCAATAGCAGTAAGATTAGCAAACCGGACATAATCTCTCAGATGGACCAATGTGCTGGTCCTGCTCTGGTGGGGTCAATTGAGTGAACCCAGAAATTGGATGGTCATCTGTCCTGCCAGTCTGCTGAAACCTTACCTGAACTGTGCACAGAGTGGAGCAGCTCAGTTCATATTATTTGACTATCCTCACTCATGAGATGTCCTACTACAGCAAGCCAATGACCCTGTCGCTTTCTTCTGGTCACAACTGAAGCATTTTCGAATACAGAAAACTGAGTACAGTATGTGTGGACATTGTCTTGCTGTGACCTAAGCTTTAAACTTTACAGGTGACCTGGTCATGTTATGTTGTACCAGGACCTCATTAGGGTAAAAAGCACCTAAAGAGCTTTCCAGTATTTGGAAAGATATAATACCTCACAGCACAATAGTGCTGCTGGTCACTGGGGTCTAAAACAAACTAACAAGTTTTGAGAAAGTATACAAGATGTGCTTGCAGCATTCTCATTTCAGAAAATGCTGCATTTGTTTTTTTTTTTTGTTTTTTTTTTGGTTTTCTGCTTCAGTATAATTCTACACTAGCCAATCTGGATAGAGCATTTTACTTCTACTCGTATATTTCAAAAATTAAAAACAAAGGCCTTTGGCATAAAAACATTTTTGTGCTGTTCAGAATTTTGCCAGTAGAGGGTGCATATGTACTATGATTACATTGTGGTGAAGGCATTATGAAAAAACAGGGTCTCTCTGTAAAACGATTAATATATTTCCAGATGCTACATTAGGATTTTGAAGGCGTACATATATTATGTAAGGATCAAATTAAGGATATACTGCTCACTTTAATTAGATGGTACAGTGGTACTCTATTTAGAGCTGCTCCCATAGTTCAAGGAGAATGGATTTGAATCCAAGTCCTGTCGCTCTGTATGTAGAATTTACACATTCCCTTCTGTCTGAGTTTTTCTGTAAGGTTTCCAGTTTTCCTCCTACACCCAAAAGATGTGAGTGTTAGCTTAAGTGCTAACTCTAAATTCAACCAGTCTGAGTAGTGTGAATGTGTGCAGCAGTGTGCCTTAATGTGTCCTGTGATGCACTGGAGCCCCATTCATTGTTGGTTCTATACTCTACCCGGTGTTACTGAAATATTAATCAAGTAACAGTTCAAATTTCTCAGTTAATATTAATTAATTAATCAAGATGTGTTGGTGAGAACCAAAGTCTTATAGATTTACAAGAAGCCAGTGCATCTTCACAAGTTGAGGTATTCTCCATCCATCTGTTATCAAAGCCAGAGCCAATGAAGGAATCAGCCCTTACCAGGAGACTATACGTCAGGCACACTCACACACACACCCACTTACACTTGCCAATTCACCAAACATACATGCTTTTCAGGAAGAAAAACAGACTATATAGAGAAAACCAACATAGACAAGGACAGAATGTGCAAATTTAATACAGAGGTGCCCAGGCTATACCTCAGACTCTGGAACTGTAAGATGGCAATACAAATTGCTGCACTACAATACCAAGTTGCAACATTCACTTTACTATCATAACACATGGGCTAAAATAAAATACTCATCTTCTATGTACAGTTAGGTCCATAAATATTTGGACAGAGACAACTTTTTTCTAATTTTGGTTCTGTACATTACCACAATGAATTTTAAATGAAACAACTCAGATGCAGTTGAAGTACAGACTTTCTGCTTTAATCCAGTGGGGTGAACAACACGATTGCATAAAAATGTGAGGCAACTAAAGCATTTTTTAACACAAACCCTTCATTTCAGGGGCTCAAAAGTAATTGGACAAATTAAATAACTGGAAATAAAATGTTCATTTCTAATACTTGGTTGAAAACCCTTTGCTGGCAATGACAGCCTGAAGACTTGAACTCATGGACATCACCAGATGCTGGGTTTCCTCCTTTTTAACGTTCTGCCAGGCCTTTACTGCAGCGGCTTTCAGTTGCTGTTTGTTTGTGGGCCTTTCTGTCCGCAGTTTAGTCTTCAACAAGTGAAATGCATGCTCAATTGGGTTAAGATTAGGTGACTGACTTGGCCATTCAAGAATTTTCCACTTCTTTGCTTTAATAAACTCCTGGGTTGCTTTGGCTGTATGTTTTGGGTCATTGTCCATCCGTATCATGAAACGCCGCCCAATGAATTTGACTGCATTTAGCTGGATTTGAGCAGACAGTATGTCTCTGAACACCTCAGAATTCATTCGGCTGCATCTGTCCTGTGTCACATCATCAATAAACACTAGTGTCCCAGTGCTACTGGCAGCCATGCATGCCCAAGCCATCACACTGCCTCCACCGTGTTTTACAGATGATGTGGTATGCTTTGGATAATGAGCTGTTCCACGCCTTCTCCATACTTTTTTCTTGCCATCATTCTGGTAGAGGTTGATCTTGGTTTCATCTGTCCAAAGAATGTTTTTCCAGAACTGTGCTGGCTTTTTTAGATGTTCTTTAGCAAAGTCCAATCTAGCCTTTCTATTCTTGAGGCTTATGAGTGGCTTGCACCTTGCAGTGCACCCTCTCTATTTACTTTCATGCAGTCTTCTCTTTATGGTAGACTTGGATATCGATACGCCTACCCCCTGGAGAGTGTTGTTCACTTGGTTGGCTGTTGTGAAGGGGTTTCTCTTCACCATGGAAATGATTCTGTGATCATCCACCACTGTTGTCTTCTGTGGACATCCAGGGGCCTCATGTATAACGCTGTGCATAGAAATCACACTATAACATGGCGTAAGCACAAAAGCGGGAATGTGCGTACGCACAGAAAAATCCAGATGCAGGAATCTGTACGTACGCAAACTTCCACGTTCTTCCGCTACATAAATCCTGATCAGCATGAAAAGTAACGCATGTGCATGCGCCTTCTGTCCCGCCCCAACTCCTCCCAGAATTACGCCTCTTTGAATATGCAAATCAATATAAATAGCCTTCTGTGAAAAGACAATGGGAAAAGCACGGGGGAAAATATAAGAATTTCAGCGAATACCAAGTGGAGGCAAAGGAAAAACGTACTATTTGTTGGTTTAAACAGTGGTACAATCAACAAAAGGAAGTTGATCGAGTGACATAGCATCGGAGAAACTCGAAAGCTCAAGTTCACAAAGTCGCACAGTGCCCGAAATAAAAAAGAAATCACATATCAACAGTTGCCGTGAAAAGGCGAGTCGTAGCCCACCGTCTGAGTGTCATATGAAAGATTATTAGGGTACAGACAAAAAAATAGGCACACAGTGGGAATAAAGCACGAAATGTCAACTTTAATCTCGAAATTTCAACTTTAATCACGTAGTTTATTTTGCCATTAAAGTAGAACATCATAAACTTCATTTTAAAATCGTTTCATTTACTAGTTTCTCAAATCCCATTGTAACTAAAGTAGCACGTTAAATGCTTTGTTCTGTGTTTGATCGTCTATGTGCTCTATGTGTATGAATCACTACCTGCTTCTTAAACGGGCTTTCTCTTTCTCCGACAGGACACATAATCCATTACATTCGTGATATTACAGCTATCTGAATAATTAAAATACTGAGATGTATACGTGATATCTTTTTCATGATGATGTTAAACATGGGAACACGGTGGCGCAGTGCTTCTTCATGTGTCACGCAAGAGGCTTGCTGCACCATGTGTGACTTTTGATGAAATAATTTATTACAGAAGTACTGTCTCTTTCAAACGTACTAACCTCCAATTCCTGTCCTTACTTTTCTTTCTCCAAATACCCAATCGCCACACAATCAGCTCTGTAATAGACGTGAAGCCATTTGTAAGCTTAGAACGTCGATTCTTCAAAACTTTTAAGGAACATTGAAATATCTTCGTAGTACATGTTTAATTATTCTATCCGTCTATCCTTCCAGTGTCGCATCAGCACCAGCAATAATACAGCGCAAGGCAGGAGCTATCCTTGAACTAGCTAGCGCTGCGGCACCGTGTCCTCACATGTTTAATTATTAACAATACAGATTATTTAAATGAAGTTAAAGTTTTATCTGTATAATATAATCAACATATTTTGCTGCATTTCATCTTAAAAATGATATCGTCATCATATGTAAATACGCGCTTTATAAAGTGGCGCAGATTGTGCAATATTATAACTGTAGTGCAAGTTTACAGTGAGGTAACTGTATCTTATAAGTACAAACAGTTCTACAAGGAGCACTTGATGGACTGATTGAGTGCGTTTATAGTTTTTGGGATGAAACTTTTTCTAAACCACGAAGTCCATACAGGAAAGTTTCTGAAGCGTTTTGCCGTGGCAGGGGCAGCGTCTGCTTAATGCTGTATACCGATAATTCTCTTTCCAATCAGCTGCTGCTGTGATTCCCCACTCAGATACAGTGATATAAATACTCCGAGTGTTGCAGTGAGAGTAATATGGAAAAAGATGATCTGCTGTGGCAACCCTTAACGAGAGCAGCTGAAAGAAGAAGAAGATGCAGTGAGAGTAACAACGCTAAAGCAGTTATGGTATTTGGAATACTATGGCTATTCCCTGGACCATTATATTGCTGCAGGTTAATTACAATCAGATGCATTACACTAATAAGCAATATGCAGTTAGTTTCAGTGTATTTATAAAGCCGCGTCAGCAATGTGGATCTAAGAAAGAAAAGATAACCACACAGGAACAGTAGCACTGCTTTAACGCTGGGTGCTGCCAGTCTGCAAAACCGAGGGAGAAATTGCATACGCCAGGGTATGAGATACCGTGGAAATGTGCGTGGCTTTACACCAAGTTCAGATTTTATACATCGCGATTTGAGCGTGGAAACATTCGTACGCAACATTTCTGTGCGTACGCACCATTTATACATGAGGCCCCAGGTCTTTTTGCGTTGCTTAGTTCACCAGTGCTTGCTTTCTTTCTCAGGATGTACCAAACTGTAGATTTTGCCACTCGTAATATTGTAGCAATTTCTCGAATGGGTTTTTTCTGTTTTCGCAGCTTAAGGATGGCTTCTTTCACCTGCATGGAGAGCTCCTTTGACTGCATGTTGTCTGTTCACAGCAAAATCTTCCACATGCAAGCACCACACCTCAAATCAACTCCAGGCCTTTTATCTGCTTAATTGATAATGACATAATGACGGATTTGCCCACACCTGCCCATGAAATAGCCTTTGAGTCAATTGTCCAATTACTTTTGAGCCCCTGAAATGAAGGGATTGTTTCATTTAAAATTCATTGTGGTAATGTACAGAACCAAAATTAGAAAAAAGTTGTCTCTGTCCAAATATTTATGGGCCTAACTGTATATATTATCTGTGTATTTGTAAGGGCTTCCTGTGGGAAGTATGGCATACTCATAGTTGTATCAGAGGCAAATTTCTAAGTCTGTAAATTCTGAATTGGTTTCTGCTCATGTTTTTATGCTATGTAACAAACTGATGACTGATCATTCCTGGCTTGTGCCCACTGCTACATGGTTTAAGCTTGGCCTTAAAGTCGGGGGGTTTGTGAGAGTGTTTTTAACCTGACTTTCTCGTGTTTTATATACTTTTGGTGTTCATGATGGTTATTGTGATAAGCTGGTTTTGACCATGGCTTACTCCTATATATTTAAAGCAGTAGATGGATGATAACTACTAGTATCTGATTGCAGAAGAAACAGAAATGCTATTTACTGGGCTGGGGGGTTATGCTGACAGCAACAATATTCCGTCACTTTTTAACAAATTTGAATCACCATTAGTTTTACGGAATCAGAGCACAACTTCGATGTTATCTTTGACGGTGGCATGTCATTTAAAACACACATTATAAAACTCTCCAAAACATGTTTTTTCCATCTTAAAATAGAATCCTGAAAAATTAATTCATACATTTATTTCTAGTAGGATTGACTACTGTAATATGTTATTCACAAATCAGAAAGTATGAACACATAACTCCAGTTCTTAAGCTTTTACACTGGCTCCTGGTTAAAATTAGGTCTGATTTCAAAATCATTCTTTTAACACATATAGCTTTGAATGACTAAGGCCATGTTTACTTGTCTGAGTTCAACATTACTTAAAAAACAAGAGTGCACATTAAGATCTCAAGATGCCAGTCTACTAAATACACGTACAAATAAATTCTGCACTTCCATAAACCCCAGGAAAGAATGCCTTTGTTAAAAAATACTATTAACACCAAGAAATAATAAATTATAAATGCAGCATCATAACACTTATTGTATGATATCATATACGCAAAACTTTAAAAGCTGCCACTGACTCTATGTGCTGTCCAAGATTATAGATTCTTTCTGGAGGTCTTCGTTCTGAAGTCTTTGGTATTTAGGCTCTACAAAATGTTTTTCAACCTTGATTTCAGTTTCATGTATTCATTGTGAAGTTTATACCTTTTTACCCCTGAATATTTTTGATGCACTCTTGTTTTGACACATTCCTTCTTTAGCTCCTAAAAGTCTAAAGCTTTGTGGTTTACCACTCTTAACATCTCCAGCATAACAGGGTTTTTGTCAGATTTTTGGTTCTATCTTTTGAATATGGTATTAGAATTTGGATATTGGTCTTGGATATTCTGAATAATTGATCTTCTGTTCTCTTATTTATTAATATTCATTTTTTCTGAAGTTATGTTTTTCATTTAGTACTTAAGTCTTTTTTGCTTTTTTTTTTAATTTTTGCATTTTTAATATTTTTGATATTGTTTAATTATTGCTTCTTTTTTGTATATTCTTATTACATTTAATAAATTGAATTTCATTACCATAAGAAAGTTTCTTTGGCCAATCCCTTATCTTTTGTAATTTGGTATAAGGCAGATCATGAAAATTTTTTATTCTTTGAAATAGATTGTGGCATCTAGTAGGATATAAAATAAAAAGAAATTGGATGAATGGATCTCTTTAGTAGACAAGCAATTATTTTCATAAAATAAAAAATGTGTAAGTCTAACACAGGAGTTTTAAACACAATTGTCCTGCTGATTTCAGTATCTTATCAGCCAGCAGCTGATAACATTTAATCAAAAGCCCCCAATCATAAATCTGGAAATATATGCAGCTGAAGAGCAATTGAATTTCAGTTATGATTCACACTCCATAATTATGAGAACAGAAATTGGTTAATTTTTTAATTCAACAAACAGTAAAAAAAACAGTTTTTAGGATGGTGCCCACCAGGTTTTCATAAGAAAGGATGGCCATCTTCTTGTCTATTCAAGGGCAAAAAAATTACATGGACAAAACTCATAGAGGACAAGAAGAAGCATGAGCACATTTTGTTATTCTGTTATCTGCAAGATAAATTGCACTCGTATGAAGTTCTAATGAGGCCAGTTGATTTAACCGTGCAATCAGGCAGTTCTCTAGTCACAGCCACTCATTCATTACCAAATGATCACTTTTGTTTTTGCTGTAATTCGACACACTTAAAAGTCAACACTGTCTCATAGATCTACACAGCACACAGCTATGTTACTAATGATTTGAGTTCTGTGGGTTTTCAGTTTAACTCTTACTTTGTAGAAAGAGTTAAACTGAAGTAGTATGAGTTAAATATAAATGGGAGAAAAGAGAATGTTTCATGTGCAAGCAAGATTGAAACAGGCCAAGTAAATAAGTTAAATCTGAAATCTCATGAAAGGGATAAGCATCATGACGTCAGTGCATTTCAGCTTGGATTCTCTGGAAACACAAAGAAGATTAAGATTATAATCACAAGCTGTTGGGAAATGCTTATCCTAGTAACCATGGACCAAACAACAGACATGAAATGAACAAAAAAATTAATCCAAATGTTCTGTTTATTGAAACAAGAATCAGTGTGAACTGCATATCAGCAGCCATGCTCATTTTGCACTCACATACAGTATTATTCCATCCATCCATTCAATAATTGAGCCTACTTTATGCAGTCTTGGATGGTGGGAGCCAGAGCCTCTTTCAGATAGATAGAGAGATAGATAAATAAATGCTTTATTTGTCCCCAGGGGGAAATTTGGCTTTTTACAGATGCTTTTTAAATAAATAAATACATAAACAGCTCAGTAAGTAAATAAATGAATACGTTGTGAGATTTTCAAGCCACTTTGAGACCCTCACCAACTGTGCTGCACGGTGAAATGCAGTTGACGTGTCTTTTGAGGATTGCTTGTCCATCACAGAGGCAACTGCAGGTTCTTGGCACCATTGAGGCAAATGCAAGTTTGCAGCCTCCCCACGTAACACGTCGGTCACCCAATGGCTGATACGGAAAACATTTTAACCCAGCCATTGACCAGGCCCTGTTACTGCTTGTTTGCTGTGTCTGTGTGTATTGAAGTGGTAGCTCCCATTTGAATAAATAACCAGACTATTCCTGTTTTGAATGGAATAAAGGTTGTTTTCTTGAATCCTTTAGACTCAGCGTCTTCTCTTGAGTGCAAGACACTGACTCACCCATCACAACATAAACATACACACACACTTTGGTCTGAACATACACTGAACTGACTGTAAAGCAAGAAGGTGATTTGACAGTCATATTTACAGTGAGGCATATGCACATACGTATTGCTATTTGTATAATGGTGCCCCAGTAGTGTTTCTTGACACTCGTATATCTCAAAAGCAATGTCCACAAGGTAAGAAGCAAGGATGAGATTCCAGTCTGTCAAATAGCAGGCCATGTAAAGGCCCACATTCACACTGCTAGTTTAATGTTTCTAATGCAGCACACTTAAAACTTCTTCTTTCTCTTTTTCCATTTCTGTGTGTGGTCAATGCTCTTGATCAACGTTCTCCAAACATCTTGTTTGTACATTTCCTCCTGAGTCAAACCCTTTTCCTTCAGATCTTCTTTTATTTTCTCTATCCACCTCCACTTTGGCCTCCCTTGCTTTCTCTTCCCCTCATCACTCTTTTGCACACATATTCATTGTCTCCCCTCATCACATGCTCATACTTCTCCAACCTACTTTCCCTTTCTTAGATATCTCTTCCACTTTTGTTGTACCTCTGAGTGTGAGTGTTTCATTTCTTATTCTGTCCTTTTTTGTAACTCTACACATCCATCTCAAAATTCTCATTATCTGCCACACCCAACTTCTTCTCCTGCACTACCATTACTGCCCAAGTCTCAACTCCATTATTGCTGGTCTTACCACCATCTTAAAATCCTTACCTTTAACCTTTACCTTGTAACGATTCGTCTTGAGCACTAGCCTGAGAGAATTGCTACCACAATTCTGACCTAGCTAAAGGCAGAAGTTAAAAGGATAGGCCAATATCACACCTTAATAAGTTGCCCGTAAAGTCTTTATTCTAATAAAACAATCCCTCAATATCAATGCAGGTATATGTCACAGCCCACCTTAGACCATCAAATAAACAACAAATAGAAAATTAATCCCTTACACATGGATCGCCCGCCCGAACCTAAGTAACCCTTAGTTTTGCAGCGCCACCAACATATACATGTATCTATACATCAAAAGTATTCATTCCCCCAATTCCCATACTAGTGATAATAAATAGATCCGCTGATAGTCCACAATAATATTCCTGTAACGGCCGTCAAGCTGATGCGGAGTCCTGAAAATAGCGGACTATATATATCCAATATCCTCTTCGTCATACAAGATGTACAGTCAGACTTGCGCCATGATTAAATGAAAGTAAGTCCGTTTCGATAGCTCACCCAAGTCCGTAGGTACTAGCAGAACGATCGATTCCCACGTAAAAGGAGAAGACCACCCACCTTCTGACAGGACTGAATAGGAGCTCCTAGGCTTTTCCCATGGCCAGAGCAGAATCTGATCTGCCTTTTCTGATATACGATGTTCTTCTTTTCCTTTCTCTCTCCCTTCCTCTTTACTCTTTAAAACGGCGCGCTTTATGCAAATCACTCCTCGAACAAACCGGAAGTTCCACCTCTGGTGCACCGCTGTCAATCTCTGTCGGAAGACTGTTCGCCCCCCCCCAACAACCGGTCGACAGCAGAAAACATTATTCTTTATGTGGCAGCGCTACATAGATCCCCACCCCCAGTCGGTGGCACGGCGGGTCCAAAGTAGGGCTTGATATTGGCCACATGTATTGTTTCCACTATGGCATCTACACCACTACCCCTTTGTACGCGGAAATTAACCGGTCCTAATCGTTTTATTATTCTTACTGGACCCCCCCACTTGGGCGCTAGCTTAGCAGCAAATCTGTTGACAGCACTGGAGAGTGGGTGAGTCCTAGTCCACACCAAGTCCCTGACAGCAAAGGGTACCGCTCGCCGTCGTGCATTATAATACTTAGCCTGTCTGGATGTTGCACTCACTAACCTCCGTTGTACTTGCTGCTTTAATTTTTCGAGGATCTGAATTGTATTGTATGTTTTTGAATCAGGGAGAGGTGCTGGGGTGATAAGTCGATCCAGGGGACTTTTGAGTTGTCGTCCGATAGCCACCCGAGCAGGGGTTTCACCAGTGGCCTCATGTACCGCTGTGTTGATGGCAAATCGGAGTTCCGGCAGCCACTTATCCCAGTCTTGGTGTCGTTCGCCCACATAGGAGGCTACCATAGTCTTCAAAGTCCTATTCACTCTTTCCGTTAAATTCGTCTGCGGATGGTAAGCTGTGGTAAGTTTCTGTTTGATCCATCACGCTATATACAGTTCCTGAAGCATAGAGCTAGTAAATTGCGGGCCCGTCAGACACAATATACTTTGGGACCCCCCAGCAGGTGAAAATCTCATCTTTGAGAGTAGAACAGATCTTTGGAACCTTGGCGTCCCGGAGAGCGAAGAGTTCTACCCATTTTGAAAAATAGTCCACCACCACCATTAGCACTGTCTTTTGGGCTTTGGATGAAGGTAAAGGCCCCATCAAATCAACTCCCAGCATTTCGCCGGGTTCAGATGTAATAGTGGATTGGAGAAATCCTACTGGCTTACCAGGGGGGTTCTTCAATTGTTGGCAGATTTTACAGGATTTCACATGGCTCCAAACATCCCTTCGAATGGAGGGCCACCAAGCTACTTCCAGAACCTTCATCAAAGTCTTCATTCGCCCAAGATGCCCACCAAAAGGACTGTCATGATAATAATTAAGGAAGTTGGATACATACTCTTCCGGGACCACTACCTGGCATTTGGATCCTCCGAGACTGGCCGGCACCACACGGAAAAGGACACCCTGGATGTCCTTGAAATGTATGCGATCCCGTCCCTTCTCATTAGAATCTTCACCAACCTTCTGGCACACAGGACAGTTGGTTTGTGCTCGAGCTAGGTCCTGCATACTTAAAGGCAGATTTGTCCATTGAGTATGAGTAGTTACCATACATATATCCCCAGACATCCAATAACTCCGGGACAGCGCATCCGGGACAATGGTATTGCAGCCCTTCTGATAAAATACCTTGAAGTTGAAAGCTTGGAGGCGCAAAACCCATCTGGTCAGTCGAGATGACGTCTTTGGTTGATTAAAAGCCCAAGTCAGGGCATTATGATCCGTGAAGACCTCGAATTCCACCCCTTCTAGGAAGTGGCGCCATTTTTCCACAGCCCAGACCACCGCCAAACATTCTTTTTCCGAGGTGGAGTAATTTAGCTCGGCCCCATGCAGAGCCCTTGATGCATAAGCAATTACTTTCTGATCCCCCTCGCTCGTTTGGGTCAGAACTGCTCCAAGCCCGATGTTGCTGGCATCTGTATGAACTTGAAATGTGAGTTGAACATCAGGTTGAGCCAGGATGGGTGGAGATTGGAGGGCCCCCTTTAATTGTTCAACTGCATCCTGACATTGCACTGTCCATTCCCATGGAACATCCTTTTTCTGCAAGTGATGCAAGGGTGCAGCGATGTCAGCCAATCGAGGGATAAATTTGTGGTACCACCCTACAAGACCAAGAAACCTCTGCAGACTTTTAATATCGGTGGGGTTAGGATATTTCTGAATTGCTGCCACCTTTTCAGGGTCTACTTCAACCCCTTTTCCCGATACCACATGGCCCAAGAATTTAATCTGGGGTTGAAGGAAAAAACACTTCTCCACATTTAGTGTCAGATGCGCCTGTTGCAGCCTCTGGAAGACTACTTCTAGATGTTGCAGATGTGGATGCAGTGCTGGGGAGAACACCACTATATCATCAACATATACATAGCAGATTTTCCCAATTAACCCCTTGAGAACTTGCTCCATCAGACGCTGGAAACTAGCCCCAGCATTCTTCAGCCCAAACGGCATGGCTCTGAATTGGAATAATCCCTCAGGGGTAATTACAGCTGTCTTTGGTTTACTATTTTCCTCCATCTGCACCTGCCAATATCCACAGCGGAGGTCCAGGGTGCTAAAGATGTTTGCACCATGCAGACTTTCCAAGATTTCTTGAACTAGGGGCATCGGATAAGCATCATGATGGGTTTTTGCATTTTAGCCCCTGTAGTCTACACAGAAACGATATGACCCATCCCGTTTTTTGATAAGGACTACAGGAGAGGCCCATGGAGAAGTTGATGGTTCTAGGACGCCATCCTGCAACATCTTGTCCAGATGCGCTCTTATAATTTCCCTCTTCTGTGGGGATACTCTGTATGCCCAATGACGAACTGGGATCTCATCTTTAGTCCTTATAATATGAGTTATTGCATGCGTCAAACCCAGTTTTTTCGTCCACACCTCTGACCATCGACATAATAGAGGCTGCACCTCCATGGGTTGTTCCAGAACGCTTGCCAGTGAGTTGGACTTGGAGGACATTACCTCAGCAGCGTAAAAATTGAGACTGAACCATCCCAAATCTTCGCGAGCCTTGGATAAGAAAGGCCTCATTTCACCCCCATCTATAGAGTAGCTCCTCAAATGCATATGTATAGACATCCAGATGGAGGTAGTAAAATCCAGACCAAGGAGCAATGGAATGGTCAAGTGCTTGTCCTCCAGAACATAGGCTTCAGCATTCCAGAGGGTCAAATCCATTTGGAACGGTAACGAAACCCTACCCACGGCCACATGCTTGGTGCCGTCAGCCAAAATAAATTTGACGGAGGTTGCTGTTTCGAGGTTTTCACCTGGTAGTGCCATTCTTTTCCACAAGCTTTTCTTCATTAAGGTGAAGTGGCTCCCAGTATCCACGACTGCATCTATGTGTAATCCCCTCACCTGTGTTGAGACCACCAGAAGAGAAGTCTGTACCTGGACCACTGAGACCCCCACTTCAGTTAGGCTGCTTCGTTTTTTAGGTGCTTTGGTGGACTGAACTTCTTTTTTTGTAGTCTGCACTTTATTCCAGTATTCTTTGGAAGCAGCCCAGTCTCGTTCCACAAGAGAACCCACCTTCACCAGCTGTTCCACCGAGGTCACTACTCCCCTCAATCCTCCAGCCAAGCGTGGATTGCAGGCGTTCAATATACGGCATACCAGCTCTTCCTCTACCATGTCAGGTTGCCACTTCAGACATAGAGCCCGATAATCGTAAGCAAAATCCCTTATGGACTGAGTGGGGGCTTGCACCATCGACCGGAGACGCTCTTCAAGTTCCATCTTATACCCGGAGGGAAGGAAAGCATTAAGGAATTCCTGTTTAAAAGAAATCCAGTCAGTAATTTTGTGTCGGGCAGCCTGCCACCAGCTCCTACCTGGACCTTGTAAAGAGGTGTTTATTACCCCCATAAGCTCTTCATTGCCCAGCGGTGTAGCAGCCACAAAAGCTTCCCCGCGCTCCAAAAAGTCAATTACATCCTCTGAAGTATAGTCCGTTTTAAACCTGGGAAATTCCAAGCGAAGCGCCGGCACATGAGGAAGTGCATGAGATTGATAAACGCGCGATGCCAATCTCCACCCATCCACCCATCCTGGCTCAACCTGATGTTCAACTCACATTTCAAGTTCATACAGATGCCAGCAACATCGGGCTTGGAGCAGTTCTGACCCAAACGAGCGAGGGGGATCAGAAAGTAATTGCTTATGCATCAAGGGCTCTGCATGGGGCCGAGCTAAATTACTCCACCTCGGAAAAAGAATGTTTGGCGGTGGTCTGGGCTGTGGAAAAATGGCGCCACTTCCTAGAAGGGGTGGAATTCGAGGTCTTCACGGATCATAATGCCCTGACTTGGGCTTTTAATCAACCAAAGACGTCATCTCGACTGACCAGATGGGTTTTGCGCCTCCAGGCTTTCAACTTCAAGGTATTTTATCAGAAGGGCTGCAATAACATTGTCCCGGATGCGCTGTCCCGGAGTTATTGGATGTCTGGGGATATATGTATGGTAACTACTCATACTCAATGGACAAATCTGCCTTTAAGTATGCAGGACCTAGCTCGAGCACAAACCATCTGTCCTGTGTGCCAGAAGGTTGGTGAAGATTCTAATGAGAAGGGACGGGATCGCATACATCTCAAGGACATCCAGGGTGTCCTTTTCCGTGTGGTGCCGGCCAGTCTCGGAGGATCCAAATGCCAGGTAGTGGTCCCGGAAGAGTATGTATCCAACTTCCTTAATTATTATCATGACAGTCCTTTTGGTGGGCATCTTGGGCGAATGAAGACTTTGATGAAGGTTCTGGAAGTAGCTTGGTGGCCCTCCATTCGAAGGGATGTTTGGAGCCATGTGAAATCCTGTAAAATCTGCCAACAATTGAAGAACCCCCCTGGTAAGCCAGTAGGATTTCTCCAATCCACTATTACATCTGAACCCGGCGAAATGCTGGGAGTTGATTTGATGGGGCCTTTACCTTCATCCAAAGCCCAAAAGACAGTGCTAATGGTGGTGGTGGACTATTTTTCAAAATGGGTAGAACTCTTCGCTCTCCGGGACGCCAAGGTTCCAAAGATCTGTTCTACTCTCAAAGATGAGATTTTCACCTGCTGGGGGGTCCCAAAGTATATTGTGTCTGACAGGGGCCCGCAATTTACTAGCTCTATGCTTCAGGAACTGTATATAGCGTGGGGGATCAAACAGAAACTTACCACAGCTTACCATCCGCAGACGAATTTAACGGAAAGAGTGAATAGGACTTTGAAGACTATGGTAGCCTCCTATGTGGGCGAACGACACCAAGACTGGGATAAGTGGCTGCCAGAACTCCGATTTGCCATCAACACAGCGGTACATGAGGCCACTGGTGAAACCCCTGCTCGGGTGGCTATCGGACGACAACTCAAAAGTCCCCTGGATCGACTTATCACCCCAGCACCTCTCCCTGATTCAAAAACATACAATACAATTCAGATCCTCGAAAAATTAAAGCAGCAAGTACAACAGAGTTTAGTGAGTGCAACATCCAGACAGGCTAAGTATTATAATGCACGACGGCGAGCGGTACCCTTTGCTGTCGGGGACTTGGTGTGGACTAGGACTCACCCACTCTCCAGTGCTGTCAACAGATTTGCTGCTAAGCTAGCGCCCAAGTGGGGGGGTCCAGTAAGAATAATAAAACGATTAGGACCGGTTAATTTCCGCGTACAAAGGGGTAGTGGTGTAGATGCCATAGTGGAAACAATACATGTGACCAATATCAAGCCCTACTTTGGACCCGCCATGCCACTGACTGGGGGTGGGGATCTATGTAGCGCTGCCACATAAAGAATAATGTTTTCTGCTGTCGACCGGTTGTTGGGGGGGGCGAACAGTCTTCCGACAGAGATTGACAGCGGTGCCCCAGAGGTGGAACTTCCGGTTTGTTCGAGGAGTGATTTGCATAAAGCGCGCCGTTTTAAAGAGTAAAGAGGAAGGGAGAGAGAAAGGAAAAGAAGAGCATCGTATATCAGAAAAGGCAGATCAGATTCTGCTCTGGCCATGGGAAAAGCCTAGGAGCTCCTATTCAGTCCTGTCAGAAGGTGGGTGGTCTTCTCCTTTTACCTGGGAATCGATCGTTCTGCTAGTACCTACGGACTTGGGTGAGCTATCGAAACGGACTTACTTTCATTTAATCATGGCGCAAGTCTGACTGTACATCTTGTATGACGAAGAGTATATTGGATATATATAGTCCGCTATTTTCAGGACTCCGCATCAGCTTGATGGCCGTTACAGGAATATTATTGTGGACTATCAGCGGATCTATTTATTATCACTAGTATGGGAATTGGGGGAATGAATACTTTTGATGTATAGATACATGTATATGTTGGTGGCGCTGCAAAACTAAGGGTTACTTAGGTTCGGGCGGGCGATCCATGTGTAAGGGATTAATTTTCTATTTGTTGTTTATTTGATGGTCTAAGGTGGGCTGTGACATATACCTGCATTGATATTGAGGGATTGTTTTATTAGAATAAAGACTTTACGGGCAACTTATTAAGGTGTGATATTGGCCTATCCTTTTAACTTCTGCCTTTAGCTAGGTCAGAATTGTGGTAGTAATTCTCTCAGGCTAGTGCTCAAGACGAATCGTTACAGTCTTAACTCTTCAATCACTCAATACTCCTGATACCTTCTACCAATTATTCCATCCACACTTTACTCTATGGATTATCTCTGCATGTAGTTTTCCACCACTACATATTTAAATGTATCCACTCTTTTCAATTCTGAATCCTGATCATCAATAAACAAAAAATATATTCTGTCTTCTTCCTATTTATCTTCAACTCTCTATCTCCCAAAGCCTTTCTCCATTCTTCCAACTTCCTTTCCACTTCCTCTTTTCTGGTGCTACATAACACAATGTCATCAGCAAAACGCATGCAGCAGGGGTATTGATCTTATCCCATGACTCAACATATCTATAAGCAGATCAAAGAGAGTAAGAACTTAAAGAAATGCACTTAAATCAAAGTTAAAAATGGGCTTCTTCACTTTTTTTGAAAAACACTTTATAGATGAGTGTTTGGCCACTGTAAAAGAAATATTTTTGGGTGAAGGAGTTACAATTTTGTAGGCAGCAGTCACAGGTTAATCCTGAGATGGAAGAGTGCATAAGTGATTGACTAAAGTAAACTTTTCATTAAAAATAAGTTCAGCTTCTTGTTCAGATTTATTATCATGTGCAAATAGTACAATGAAATTCTTTTTTGCATGTCTCCCAGAGACTAGTAATAAAAGTACAATATAAATGGCTACAAATACAAACAGTCATATGCTAATAATTCAGATGTTTTAGCTCAGTCTTGCAGCAATACCCTCATTGGACTATGAAGGATTTGCCAATAGTCAGAGTGAAAGCAAGATGGCATAGGCTGCAAAGCAATGTTTTCATGCTGTAACTGAAAATAGACCAAAGGGAAAAGGATAAATCAGGTGAAGGTGAGTCAGTAATAGACAGAACTGAGAGGAGACTGCCACATAAGTCACTGCATAGGCCTAATGAGCTCTGTGATGAATTCAAGTTTACTTTCTCAATGTAATATGGAAAATTCATCACTCCTGTTCAAAAGAACAATTCTGGGTCATCTAGAATGAGATGATATTACTGGCCTGGAAGCATGGCCAAAATTTAAATCAAAGTGACTTGAGTGTACACCCTGGGGTCCTGCTCGCAAAGGGGCCTTAGCATATTATAGAAGAAAGCCCCAATAACAGAGAAACTCCTCATTTTCACCTACCAATCTACTTTCCAGAACCCCAACCCCACTTTGACCCTCATGATTATAAATCTATCCAATGACACTGAAAAAAAGTGTTTAAAAGAAAAATATGAGTCCTGACTAGTTAATATGGGTAGGGCATGATCCGAGTCTAATGGTCACTTTTATGAAATTGTACATTTGATGTTTTACTAAAATGTTTGACTGGATGGTATTTCAAAATCAGAGCAAAGTGGCGTAGTGAAAAGCAAAAAACAAAAAGAAAAAGGGACAGAAGCAAAAGATGCTGTTGTGGTGAGAACTATACCCAACATTTTCAAAAAATAAACCAAAATGATGATTTGAACAAGTACTTTGAGCATGCTGCAAATACTGCTGTTGAGACTAACAAGAGAGACCTTACATATACTCAGCTCAGGAAAAGTCTAATATCACCGCTTCTAGCAGCAATGTGCAGTCCAATTCAGGTAACACCGACATAGACATAAGCAACAATATGCAAGGCAAAGAGGCCTCTGCAGGAAATAAGATGCACCAAACAATGCCAAACCAGAACATATAGTCTTTTATTTTATTTGGTTCAAATATACAATCCTCAAATACTGAGTTACATATGACTTTTTTGTCACAAAATGGAGTAGTCCTTTTAAAAATGTTAATACACGTTCACTAATTTTGCTATCAAAAGAAAGTTGACTTCCCCATAGATGTGATGTTGCACTCATCAGTTTGCTTTGTTACATTCATTGTAATGCACAAATGAGCAAAAAGGAAAGTGAAGTTGACCCTATTTCAATCCCTGTACCTGATTTATTATTGACATTTGTGATGTTCAAAATGTGTGAGTATATGAGTGTGCCGAGTGGGGTAGTGAGGTGAGGGGGACCTTGTGAGCTTCAGTACTCAGCAGCCCATGACAGACTTAATCAGGTTTTGCCTGCAAGGCAGGTGATTTCAGAATATTTACCTACATGATAGAATTAAAATCGGGAGATAAGTTATGTAATGCAGTCAAGATTGTCTGGTGCAGGATGTTATTACAGATTAGACTCTTGAAATAGCAGGATTTCATCTTCCTTTGGAAAACATTAGCATTTTCATAACAAACTTTTCCCTCTTATCATAGATAAATCAGAAATGATGCAGGTTTGAAGTGCTGAAAAATTGACACATATCCAATATACAAAAGGGTAAGATGTGTTGTGAAGAATGACAAGAAGGATGAGTTCAATTTCTAATGTACAGAAAACAAAATCTGAAGAACCATAGAAAAAGTAGTCTAAAGAAGCCATAGTTGATGAAACTATAATTCAGCCCTCTTAAGCCTGATGTTAAACTGAAAAATCAAGTTAAAAACAGGCACAATATGACTTGCAATTCCTTGAGGCCAATACTGGGAGCTCATTATTGAGAAAAAATGCAAGAGTGGCATACCACACATAAATATTAGCTTCCGAAAAGCCATAGGAATCTCCATTAAAGTTTTTTGTACATGCAGTTGACTTCAAACAAAAGGTCTTCTATACATCTAAAGCTGAAAAAGACCAATTGAAGTGAAAATTAAACTGAGGCTTTACAGATATTGACAAGATGATAATTGCATCAGTCTGAAACTGCAAAATATGCCTGACGTTTTTAACTATAGGATTCTACAGGGAAGATGAGTGTTTTTTTAAGGTTTTCAAATGGAAAGAAAAAGCAAGATACCAGCTATTTACAAAAAAAGAGACCAAACTGCTGTACTTCATAAAAAAAATAAGAAACAAAGGCAAACAAGTGTATGGATACAAGAAAATGAAAAGCTCACACACCCCACATCATCAAGGACAAATCTGATGCTACATGCAAACTAATTACAAAGCTTTACAAAGCTTCTCTCTCTCCAAGAAGTTATCCTTTATAAACCAAAGAACAAGATAACCAACACTCATGGTAACTGGCATTGAGGGCTGTGAATGCAAACCAATGCATGATGATCCACTCATGATGGCAGGTGTCTACACTGTTACAATATAAATGTTGCATGGTATGTATTGGACAATTGGCAGTGAATTTTTCAAATGAATGCAAATAACTTTCACCCACACAAATATCCTGACAGTGCTCCTGCTCTAAATAATGCAGAACTTATAACAATATTAACTTGTGTTAGCAAAGCTGGGACTATGCAGTGCTTGTAGAGAGTTTTATATATGCGAGTGTGTAGAGGACAGCTTAAGGGCTCTGATGATGGTAATTCCCCACCGCTTCATGGGTTTGCACTATGTACTAATGCCCTTTCTTTTCCTTCCTCTGCAGACCTGAAGATTGCTTTAACACCAATGACATCACTTCCAGTTTCTGTCCAACTGGACCCACCTCTTCCTGCCGGAAAGGCTTAAAGATGAAAGATGCACCATCATGGGCAGTCAACACTTAGAAAAGACACAACTCTAAAGCAGCTCGTACAACGCATTTCTTTTTCTTTCAGTTACATGGGATTAGCCCTCCTGTTCCCGAAACCTTCATGTGTTTCTACTTTCTCTCTTTATATATTAATAAAATTAAAAGAATAGTTTTACTGTAAGTTATGGTTTGACTTTAAGTTGCTGTAATGTTTGAGTTAGCAATGATTTTTTTACCATTTACAAAGCTTTAGGTTACATACACTTCAGAAGGAAACAGGACAACGGATAACATATATGTAACCTCAGAGATTAAGGGCCATTTAGTTATACAGTAATCCCTCGTTACTTCGCGGTTCACTTTTCGCGGATTCACGATTTCACGGGTTTTTAAATACAAATGATTGCCCGCCTATCGCGGAAGTTATGTTCCAGACCCATCAGCAACAGGAGAAAATCCGCGATATAGAAAGACCATATAAATAAACATTTTTATAGTTTAAGCCTTAAAATACCCATCCCATATGCTTTAAACACATGTAAACTTATAAAACACACTTTGTTAACACATATGATATGTGGATGTCGGGCTAAGGATATGAGTAACATCTCACTATTATAAAACATTTTAGCTTCACGCAAGACAAGACAGTGAGACAGGAAAATAGGTGCTGTATAGGCTTTTAAATTATTGACACACAGAGCAACAAGCAGCACAAAGCCAGCACAAAGTCCACTTCTCCTTAGCGTTCATTCAGCTCCCCACCCCCTTGACAATGCGAAGTGGCAGGAGCGTACTGCGCCTCCGGGAAGGGGGGTTTGAGCGAATGTGAGTTCAGCCCTCACACACCCCCACTCCTCCTCCTCCTTCTGAACGCGCAGAGCGACAAGCAGGCATTTTGGCAGAAGCAGCACAAAGTCCATTTCTGCTCAGCGTGAGTTCAGCTGCCCCCCTTCACAAAGCGAGTGTAGACACATTGACGTCTGATCGCTGCGTGCAGTGTGCAGTGTTGGTCTGCGGTTGTTAAGAATGTAGAAAGTGTTTAAGAGCATAGGAAGTGTTTATAAGAGTGTGGGAAAGGTTAACGAGAGTGAGAAAGGTTTCTAAGAGTGTGGGAAGGGTTTATAAAGCCTTAAAATATTTATAAATAATAAAATAAATATAGGTTGCTACTTCGCGGATTTTCACCTATTGCGGGGGGCTCTGGAACGTAACCCCCGCAATAGGTGAGGGATGACTGTACTTAAATTCTTTATTATAAAATCTCAGAAGCTAAAGTAGCCATCTTAGCACGTGTTACATGAGTCGAATCTAATCTAATGAATAATAGGTCACATGAAACCACAGAGGCTAACAGCTATTTCTTAGCGTGTGTTAAAACACCTCCGAAGCTAGGTAGCTTCACGTGTTACATTTAATTTAAAGCCTAAATTTACAGTGAATACTCACCAAATATAAATATTAAGTCTGTGAACGTCTGAGGCTGAATTTCTAGCATGTGCCCACTAAGAAGGGCTACACCTTTTTAGCGTTAATACTCTCAATAGCAAGGTCAATGATGAGACTTAGGTTACAGTAGTTGACAACTTATTAACTATCCATCCATCCATCCATTTTCCAACCCGCTGAATCCGAACACAGGGTCACGGGGGTCTGCCGGAGCCAATCCCAGCCAACACAGGGCACAAGGCAGGAACCAATCCTGGGCAGGGTGCCAACCCACCGCAGGACACACACAAACACACCCACACACCAAGCACACACTAGGGCCAATTTAGAATCGCCAATCCACCTAACCTGCATGTCTTTGGAATGTGGGAGGAAACCGGAGCGCCCGGAGGAAACCCACGCAGACACGGGGAGAACATGCAAACTCCACGCAGGGAGGACCCGGGAATCGAACCCAGGTCCCCAGATCTCCCAACTGCGAGGCAGCAGCGCTACCCACTGCGCCACCGTGCCGCCCACTTATTAACTAGCAAACTCAAAATTATAAAATGTAACAAAAGTGATGCAATTATAAAAATACAGTTTATAGTGATATAATGGTTAAGAATGCAGAAGTGCATTCTTGGAGATTGCCCTGGAATCTCTCAAATTCCCCTTGGGTTCCAGCCTTCTTATATTATTTTGTGCAGCCTGAGACAAGTTACTGGACCAATTTTGGAGCACCAACTGGTAACAAAGACTATGATAAAATTACATAGGTCTTTGCAGATCAATAGTTAACAGATGGAATGAGTCACAAATCTCTGACTCCTGTTAGGTATAACTGACCTAGCAGACTTGACTTTGATGTCAGAAAACATCAAAACAGGTGTGTTGTCTAATCACACAGTTCTTGTCTCTGAGGAAAGGGCCAAAAGCTAAACTGAACTTTGGCTTTCTTAAGAGTCTTTCATTGAATGATTACTTAGCCCACATGGTCATTTATCTGAAGCAGACAACAGTTGTTTTTCCCCTCAGATGGAACCAGTTCTGTCACTATTTGACGTGTAGATAAATTAACTGGCAATATATTTCTTAGGATACGCATCTACACACAGTTCATTATGGTGGATTGACAATAAATATTCCCAGTTCACACTTACTCCAATATCCTACACTCCTTTCTATATTTCATTATTCCTACATAAATATTTTGTGTATTTATTCTTATGCACACTACTTGAGTGGGCATCCTGATGCAGCAGCAGAGAGACCACCTGACGTTCTATTTAAAAGATAAGTTTAACATTTTTCAAGTCAAAGTTACCTTTTTCACAATCATGGTATAAATTAATTTATCATATTAAATTGTACTCTAAAGTGAAGCATTTTTTATAAGTTTTAAAAAATATCTAGTCTGCATGACATGTGAGAGAGAAGCACCCAGGCATCTCTAAAGATTATAGGGAAGACATTTCTGGCTTTGAACTCTTGTTTAGGTTTGACTCTAATCCTTAGTTAACAATTTTGCTATTGATAAGAGATACACTCTTGATTCCAGTATCCTCAAACTCTTCTCATTAATATGATGTTTGCAGTACTCTGCCATCCTTTAAATTAAATTCAGTCCATTTTCACCTTTGAATCCGTTCAATTCTGATATAACAGTAAAGAGTAAACTGGATGAGATTATTGAATTAGTTTTGAAATTTAGTTCTCGTTTAAGAAAACAGGTGAGAAAATGGGGTCATAATTTTAGTTTAGCAAAATCGTCAGAGGGAAAGAAAAAATTAAATTGATGAACCTATTGCATTGGTATATAACTACTACAAGCCTTGAGGCACGTAAGTCATAGACATGAGGAGCAACTATTTTTATTGCAGTGAAATTAATTATGTCAGAATTAATTTTGATAAGTTAGAGAGCAACAGAGGAAAACTCATTATCTGAGAAGTCATGTTAAAAAAAATTGAATATGATCTTATAATATTCCTTATTATTTCAATTGTTATCTTACAGCAAGGGCTTGTATTTATTTCCTATTTTCTATTATTTTTGTTAAATATGAATATTATTTTTCATGTTTATGTTATTTCTGTTGAATTGTTCTCTTTCGTTCTTTGTATTTTGTGAGTTTAGGCCCAAAAGGTGGGGACACTTGTAATAGCAGAATGACAGCCCTAAGCC
Organism: Erpetoichthys calabaricus; assembly: GCF_900747795.2. NCBI lineage: Eukaryota > Metazoa > Chordata > Cladistia > Polypteriformes > Polypteridae > Erpetoichthys > Erpetoichthys calabaricus. The sequence continues at coordinate 175,132,071 of NC_041394.2, forward strand.
TTAATATTTCAATGCTGAAAATGGATCTTTCAGTCATCTATTGTCACTTCGTAGAGTACATTGTCTTTGTAAGTATTGACTTTTCTGGTTTCTGTTTTTTGGATTGCATATTGGGTTGTTGCTATGGGTCATCTTTTTAGGCAAATCTTTTTGGCCCTTTTTTTTTTTTGCATTTTTTCCACCTTTTCTGCTCCTCATATTTATAGCAATAAATGCTCTCATTTTGGATTTCTCCTTCCTAGCCAAAGGTTAAACAATTCCTTTTCCCTAGAAGTAATTAAATATTAGGAATTCAAAGAGATTGTTTGGAATGCAATTCAGTTGCTAATTTGGGGCCTAAGGAGGCCAAAGTTTCGATCTGGGGTTGGTAGATCGATTGCCTGGGGTGAGGCCAATTCTAGGCAGGCTGAGAAGGCCAGGTTTGGCTTTTGGAGTCTTTGGGAGACCTTACACCTTCCTTGCTATGGGTATGAACTCAGATCATAACAGTAATAATTTGTTGCCAAAAGAAAAGTAGTCAAGAGGCTTAAAAATGAGCAGGAGATAAAACACATTTTTGGGAGCAGACAAAACGGAGGTAGTAACAACCAAGTTCAAAAATCCAAAATGAAGTAATAGAAAAAACAGAAACAAAAATTGGTGGTCAGCATTTGTGGTCAAAACACACAGCAAAAGCTCAACATTGTTAAGTAGAATTGTAAGAGACAATCTTCGAAAGTTAATGTTAAATTTACATAAGTGTTCAACATAGCTACATGGGTATATAGAAGATTGCGTTTTACCCCTTGTGAGATAACTTGTTAATGAAATATTCTTAAAACTCTGCTGTAATACTGGTCAGATAATAATCTTAGAGTAATAGGTAGAAACATGAACTGTTAGATAGTTTAGATAGATAGATTAGAAATAAAGGTATACAGGTATATAGTTTAATGTCCACATGCTCTGATGTATATCACAGTGTATGTGACAAAATTTAAAAACTTAAAAGAAATTTTAAATAAGATAATTAACCCTTTAAAAAACAAGTGTCCTTTATTTTTGTATGAACTGTTTGCCTTGAATTTCAGTAAAACTTTTAAAAATAAAAGACAATTGAACTATGTAATTACACATAATTAATGCTTGAACCTTTCAGGTAGCTATATTTGGAATTATTTTGGAAAACCTTATCCTAAAAGTAGAATGACTAAAGGGCTGTGTTACCATCTTTCTTTTATGACTTTACACACCACAACATCAGGGTAGTGTGATCCAAAACTGCCAACCTTGTCACAACAAAAATGGCTGGCTAAATGAAAATGACCTCTTGAAAATGGCATCACAACTCTCAGGTGGGGGCTAAATTCTGTTTTGTTAGGTTTTGTCTTTTATTGTTCCTGCTTTCTTTTTTTAACTTTCTGATTGTTCTTTCTTTCTTTTTTATTGTAGCTTCACTATGAAGTAATTTGTTTCATAAGTTCAACCTGATTGCATGCAATGCTATTTTTTCAGTAATAAAAATAAAAAAGGCATCAAAAGAAGAAAATACAAGGTTACAATATTAAGAAGTTACTGTTAGGATATTTATAGTTTAGACAGCACCTTTCAGAAATTAAACAGTGCCAGTTGTTATTATTGATTACAGTATATTACAATAAAAAATAAAATTCTATATTCCTGTGATAAAATGCATATTATCATTGTGACTTTTATGTTCAGTACTATCAAGCTATTGTGATTTGACGTAAGCTTTTAGCAAACATAAAGCAATGACATTACTACCCCAAGGTAAATGATCTTATGTTTATATCTTTGTCCTAGTCTTTGGCACCTCTCAGCCTTTACAAAATCACCAATTTTCCATAACAGTAACCAAAGCTAAGTAGGACCACATCAAATAACACTTACAAAATAGTTTTTGAGCCCTTCTAGGTCACCAGGTAGTGCAGGTTTCTGAGGTCTCTGAGAATTTTCATTAATTTATAAAGTTAAGCAAGGTGATTCAAATGTATAAACTGTTTTTAAGAAGAGAGAGCAATTTAAGTTGCATTTGAGAAGCAGCTGAGTGGAAAACTACCTTCAATGAAACATGATGTTATTATGAATTTAAAGTCATGGCATATACAGTAAATTAATTACAATATTTCATGAAATAAATTCATTGATTTACTTGTCACAGCTGTTTATTTCAATACAAGATTTCCAAGGACTGGAGCCAATTCCAAGATCATTAGTTAAAATGCAGCAACCAACTTTTGAAAGAGCATAATAAGATACAGTTACTCTCACAAATATCAATAAGTTTACAGTAACCAATCAACTGGTACATCTTTGAAGTGTTTTAGAAACCTGAGTATCCTCTCCATGGATGAAACGGGCAACCCAACAGAGTCCCAAAGCTGCAATTTTCTGTCATTTTTCCATAAACGTTTGAAGATCATATGTCTCAGATTTCATAGGTGTTACTACATAATCCTGCTTAGAGGAAGTTTGTAATCAAGACACAATAAAGTATCCTACTAAACAAGAAACAGTTCTTATTGGACGAACGCCCAATTCCATTGCAAAAATGATTTTTGCTTCCATAAATGATTACAAATTAGCTTAACTGAAAAATCTAAATTAGCCTGTATAAATAAAAGTGTGGTATGTGTGATTAGACCTTGAAACAGACAAGTCCTCTGTGAAGAGCTTTTTCCTGCCTTGTACCCAGGGCTGCTGAATTAGGCTCTAAACCTCCCACAAAACTCATTTGGATTAAGTATGCTTAAGATTGTGATGTCATGTAATGTGCTTAAGTTTCCTCCCACTGTCCAAAGATATGCAGGTTAGGTGAACTGGCAGTGTTAAATTGGCCCTCGTGTGTGTTGGCCCTGAGATGGACTGGCATCCTGCTTGTTCCTGACTTGTGCCTTATGCTAGTTGAGACAGACTGCAACAAACGTGATCTTGGTCTGGATTAAGTGGGTTAGAAAATGTCATGCTACGTAATGTACTGTAAATTATCACAAGAGATTTGCTCTGTTCTCTCTTCTGTCACAACTTTAACAAAGAAAACACTTTTGAAACATAAATTTCAGGAGGCATTCATGTAATTAAAAATACTTATTCCTGACTGGCTTAGAGAAATTTTAATTCCACATTATGGTTAGACACTGAAGTTGATATATCAACAAATGGAAATGGAGCAGAACCATCACAAATATTTCCAAACACTACCATAATTCACTTACATTGCTTGTTTTCTAAGAAATGCTTTATAGCAGGGATAATTACTATGTAGGTTATGATGATTAATAGCCATCATGTTTGTCAGTTTAATGGCCATACTATCTGTGCTACCTGTCTAAGATGAAGTCTAAGTAATCGATGTTAACCTCAGTGTTAATATTTGCAGTACACCATGTAATACATACTGTTATATGCTATTTGGTATGCAATTTGTAAAAGCGGTGCTAAAGTTTGTGATACACCATCTGTTGTAATGACACTTGCAATGCATTGAATTACTAAAATTGTTTGTGATGCACCATCTTTTAGAATGGCAAAGACACATCAACCAGACATACACATACACACAGACACTTACACTTTTATTAAGGTGGGTAACTGAGAAGAATCTAGAAAGTATTCTAACATAACTGATGTTTCTTGCTCCTTTAAGGCTTAACTGAACAGACTGATCACGTCTGTAGAAACAAACCTATCCAAAATATGTGCCTGAAGCAGCTGCTGTGTACATTTTGAAATCTGGCATAACTTTATTGTGGATTGAAAACCTTTTATTTTCAGAGTAACAAATAACAATTATAAACATTTTAGAAATCTCTTAATGATGGAAAATGTACAATTACAGTATGTTTAAAAGACTAATAGTTTTACAACCATAAATCAATATTCTTTGGGTTTATTGTGTCTGTTGCTGGTTCTAGAACATATCTGGGCCAATCTGTAGAATATTTCACAATAGGTTTCCATCTTGCAAATGTTAATGCAACAGTATTAAATTAATAGTATGATGACCATATTTTCCTTATTTTTTCTTGTTTTGTTTCCTTTTGAGTTTTGTAGACTTCTTTTTATTTTTCTCTAGTTTTAAAAAAGTTAAAATTGCCATTCAAGGGCAATCGCTTCAGCAATTATTATGGCAATACTACCCTGGATCACTCAGGAAAGCACAATGCGTGATGCCAGCTGAAGCAAGTTTATAACATATACATTTCATATTTGCCAAACAATGTGACCAACTGTCATTGTTTCATTAATTCTCTTTATTCTACTTAATATGACACTTTAGTTTGTGCCTTTTGATTTTGGAAAAAATTTGCTCATGAGCTGGTACAAATTACACCAACATGTTGAATCCATCCATCTATCCAACCATTATCCAACCCGCTGTATCCTAACTACAGGGTCACGGGGGGTCTGCTGGAGCCAGTCCCAGCCAAAACAGGGCACAAGGCAGGAAACAAACCCCGGGCCCACAGCAGCATGTTGAATCTAAAAGATTAATATATTAATGGAAACAAAAGCAATGTAATTAAATTTATAAATGACTGGGTTAGATTAAAGTGATGCCACAGGAGTACAGTATCTGCGTCACAAAGTAAAATAAGAAACGTAAAGACACTGCACATGTTTAGCTAGCAGTTGCTGGCATAAAATACTGTGCAATGTATATTTTGACCAATTGGAGCACTCTGGAGTGATACCTGAACCCAGAAAGACACCAGGCCAGTCCATTATCTGTTAAAAAAATGTATTGTATTCCCCAAAATCAAATAAGCAGAGGAGGGTGAAATGGAAAGATCTCATGTCACTTTGGGCCTATCTAAGCACAACAGAGCTAATACCCCAAGCCTCAAATGAAGTATGCTCCTTAAAACAATCCAGTCTTCTCATTTCTCAATGTATTGACCACCTCCTACCCCTTTCCTGGCAGCCTATTTGCATGTGTTTGGGTCATTGTGAGCATAGAAATGGATACCAGACATTTGGATTTATGCCATACGAGTAGTTTGAGATTGTTTTCATGGATGGCTTGTGTAAGACAAGAAAAAGGCATGAAAAAGGTTTTTACCATGTTTGTGGACCCATATAGAGAAAATAAATTGAAAAAGAAATGATTTTTTTAACAAAAATAGTGAGAATGTCTTTTCAGATGGGAGTCCAATGCAAAACTGACTAAAGCATGGCCAATCTTCCAGTCATACAGCATCCAGGCAGGAAGGTGTGGGCCCAGAAAAGTGGACAATGGAATTGACATCAGTGGTGGAATGGGAGTCAATCTTACATTCTGCATAGGGAGGAAGAGAGAAGGCATTAGACCACAGTACCAGCTCCTGGCTCGGTGGGTAATTACCATCACCAGAGCCCTTAAGACGCCTTTCAAGCACATGCGTGTGGCACTTGCTATGGTCTGCCATTGTTCAAGCTGGGTATTCATTGAAGCATCTTGTATTAGGAATTTTGTCATCTCTGTTCTGCAAAAAAAACATGAGATTAAAGTTTTTTCCTGGCCATCACTACAAGCAATGCAGGGTAAGTAAAGGATAACAAAATTAAATTTTTGTGTGAATGTTTCCTTTGAGTATTTTAGACTTTGCTGTCTGATTTGAGGCATGTGTATTAGTAGGATTGGTAAGAAGAAAGACACAATTTTTCAGATAAGATGTTCCCCTACAAAATTCAGCTAGCATGTACAGATTTCAGCCAGATATTATATTTAATTGTATTATGTGATAGATTCCTGCTTAATAAGAGCTAGACTGACTGTGTAATATGTATGGAACTTGGTATTCTGTTTTGAACAGTCTGATGAACTTACCTTGTAGCTTTGTACCCTTTAATAATACTAACAATTAAACAATTAAAGTCGTACTTGTCTTAAATAAATGTAAATGTAAATAACTTGCTCTCTCCTCCACTGATACTAACTGTTAACTCTTGATCAGCCATTACTTTCTGTTTAAGTTGTGTGAGTTGTTTGTTATCATAAACTGACAAAGACTTCCCAAATATTTTTCAGTTTCTAGAAACATCTAGAATTATTTTTCTATGCATGTTATTGTGTTCTTTAAGTCCGTTTCTGTTAAATTAATTTTCTTAATTTTATTTAATTATATCTAGATTATCATATTCAGTGATGGCACATTTCTAAGCATGCAGTGACCAACTGTCCTGCACATTTGTTTTAAACTCCTGTGCATGATGTCAGGCATCCCCTTGCTATAAAAGATCAGAAGCTGCTTGTAGTTTTAAGCTTTAAACAAAAAATGACAGATTTCTCACTGCAGCAAACTTAAAATGAAATCTTTTTAAAAAACTCAGGAAATTGACCTCCTCTTGTGTTTTAACTTTTCTTTTGTTTCATCCCTGGTTTATGTTATTTTTGTACCTCTTCTGAAGTGACCCCTATCCAGTAGTGTTTATGTGTTGGTTTTGTGTCTTTCTATCCCTGCCACAGAGACACATTTCTCACCAAGTCTTCACACCAATTCATTGCTAAGGGATTTGAAATTGGTGTTGATAGTGTATACAACAATCTGAAGAAGGCCAGTGACCTCTTTAAATCTTGTTGATGGGAATGAGCAAAGGTAAATGGGTGTTAGGAAAAGGCTTGATTGGAATGTTTACAAAAAGATTTTATGTAATGTTGTGGAAGGTAGCCTCTCATTTTGTTGGCTTATATGAGGGCACGAGACACTTGGCTAGTGTTATTTAGGGATTAGCTGCAGTTAATGTTTGAGTCCCATATCCTTGTTAATATAAATGGTTTGTAATACTCTGCAACCTCACACTTTAGTTTATCCTGCTGGTGTGACTGACAGATCTTTGGAATACAAGGTGCTTAAAGGTCTTGACTCTTGTTGGTTGGGTTACACTTGAAGCTGTATGCCGTGGGTGAGCCTGTGACTGACATGCTCTGACATTATTATGACATTTCAGCAGGTGATATCTGATATAAAACCAAGCTTGTCCCAGCCTGATGCTGAACTATTTTAATTTCAAATTCACATATAAATTCACTCTCCCTGGGTATGTCTTTAGGAAGCAACACAGTATTTGAGGTTTCTGCTAATTTAGATAGTATTGGTCCACCCTGAGAATGCTGACTCAGACCCGGTGCTTTAGTAGATGTGCTTTTGTGCTTTTCTTTTTCTGCTTGGCTCAACATTATTTTCTGTATCAGAAGCAGAAATTAGGAATTCCTGAGCTTGTTAGCAAACTTTCTTCTGCAATGTGGAGATAAAAAGTAATTATTAAATTGTTTAAATAATCAAAATTGTTCATAACATGTCACAGAATAGACAATTCTGAGGACCATCTTCTTGTTAGGAAACCACCTCATTTTTTTTAAGTATTCATCATAGCTTAAGCACGCATGCCCTTCACTTAAAACCCATTTTTCTCTTAAATTGATGTCATGTTGTCTGTCTCTACAGATGTAACCCTGCACAAAAGGCCACCTGGGACAATTAAAGTGCAGATGTCTGAAAAGCCGATGGCTTGATTTTCTGCTGATAACACTGCACAGCTCCTGCTATTTTCATGGCTCAGATGGAGGAAACAAACCAATTGGCAAGAACAGAGCCATATAGCAGGAGTGGGAAGAGGGCTCTGATAGAAGGAATCTCATTTTGGGAAGGTTTCTTTTGCCCTGCCGGAACAGTTCTCCAGCATAAAGCCCAGTTTCTTAACCAATTACACAAGCTTCTGTGTTAAGAAATGAAAAAAGCAGGTGAAGATGTTTTTGTGTTTTTTCTGAGAATGGATTAAACAGATACCTTAAACCTGATTTGATTGTTGACCTACACATCTAAACATTGGTTATCAAAAATAACATGATTAAAGCATACATAGAAAAAATGTACTCATATTCTTGTATATTAAGTGTTTAGAAGTGCTACAAGATAACTAGAATACACACCACTAAGAGACAGAGAGGGAAAGAGACTCATGGGTAAGTGTAACACTGTTAGTTACTGCTAGGAGGCACTGCAGAAATATGAATTTGAGATATCAGAATAAAATTTAGGGTTGCATGGTGAGGCAGTGGTAGTGCTGCTGCCCCACAGTAAGGAGACATGGGTGTTTCTCTATATACATTTATTCTTCTTCATCTTTTTCCACTTCTTTGTAGGGTCGATGTGACTCGATCAGCCTTCTCTGAACTGCTCAGTCCTGTACCCCCTTGCCAGTCAGAGGCCCTTTTACTTCAGATGTTCTTTTACTTTATCCTTCCACCTCCACTTTGGCCTCCCTCATTTTCTTTTCCCTTGTACTTCCATCACTCTTTAGTCGAACTATTCATTGTCTGTTCTCATCACATGTCCATGAAACTTCAGTAAACTTTCCAGTACTTTCTTAGATATCTCTGCCACTTTTCTTGTACCTCTGAGTGTCTCATTTCTGTCCTTTTTTGTAACTCCACACATCCATTTCTCTTTGACAGGTAACACAGATAGTATATATATTACTATTAATTTTTAATCAAAAGAACATAAACATTTGCAGAATAGAGGCAAGCAACACTGAACAGTAGTAATACCAAAAAAGTAAGAATGAAACATCAAATCCTGTATGAACAACAGTTAGCCAGTGTAATAAGAGGGCAATGAGACCTAGATGTGCAAAAGAAAATGCTGTAGAAAAGCTGTACCATTGACTGTCATTTCGGAATACAGGGCCAGCCACCTATTGATCCATGCAGCAGATAATTCCAGGAAAATAAGTTTAAAGATGGAGCATTTCCAGAAATTGATAGATAAGTTACTGAAGGATTTCCAGCAAGAGGCTAATGCTAATTTTACAGGAATGGTGTACAAAGGGAACAGCACAAAATCTTATGTAAAACATGCACGTTGTGCTAACTGAATGTTTGAAATTGGAAATATGTAGCCAAAAATAATTGAATAATGGTCTATATATATATATATTGACAGAGAGAGAGAGAGAGATGCATATCAACATTGTAATGAAGTGCTACCTCACAGTGGAAATCCTGGCCTTGTTATTGCGTTTGTGGTGTTTTTATATTTTTTCCCTTGGCTGTGTGGATTTTCCTCAGGTTGATCTTGTTTTCCTCCAACATCCCAAAAATGAATTTTAACTGATTTCTGGTAACATAATGATGACTGGGTTCTAAGTCAATTTTGATTTCCAAGAACTGTTCCTCTTGGTGCTGTGTGCTGAGCTGGGGCTGGCTTTACAAAGGCAGACTTTGAAAAAAATGTGCTCTACCTGTTTCTTTTCAAGTTTTGTCCACCCTTGGGTTTTTAGCCACAGGAGCTTTTCAACGTGAACTGGCGGACCAATCGGTCATCACTGAGTCACGCCATGCCAGCTGTATGGGTTGGTATTATCTGCTTGTCATCCAGATATATAACATTTCTTTACACTGTGGTTGAATGGGCAAACATCAAAGCACAATTCACAGCAATATCCAGTTTTCCAAAAGCAATCGGCTGTACAAACATTGCTATAAAGACACCTCCAAAGAATTAATTTGCTTATGAAAATCAGAATCATTTCGTTTTTGATTTTATTTCAATTTTGTATTTGTCATATCAACTGACTTTGAAAGGTGATGTAAAACAATTGTATACTCACTAATCATGTACCACTGGAGAGTAGCTGTGGGTTTCCATATGTTACATCTGTGAACAGACAAGGATTGATAGAGAAATAGACAATAAACATAAGCCAGAAAAGGAGTCAAAACAAGAAAATCACTAAAAATGAGCATCTAAAATAAAACATGGATAAAAACTGGAGGTTGAAAAATTAGAGTGAAATGTCAACACTACCAGAAATTGAATAACTATGCTAGCCAAAACAATAAGAAATGTTCGTATTGAATTCATAGCTCAGATAAGGAAGTGTTTTCACAGGTGACTTTCATCCTGTTGTGATGTGATCAAAGGTCACAACCTCTGAAGACACGCCCTCTAACAACTGGTGCGTTAGCTGTAATAGTGTGACACCAAAATGGCAGCTACTGTGAAATTCTAAAATGGCAGATAAAATGGTAAAAAAAAAAGGCCCTATAAACATAGGTTTAAGTTTGGTTAATTAACACTAGAATTACCAAAGCCTACAAAAAAACTCGTAAATCCGTCCCACCTTAAATCAATTCGTACCTCTCTGTCAGCGTCTTTTGTCCTTTAAATGTGTCGATAAGCAGCAAGCAGCCTGCTATCACATCCCCCCCACCGCCGCACAAAGTTTTCTCAGCTCGAGTCTGTTTACCTGCGTTTCAGTTGCTTAGAGTTGTATAGACTAGATTAAATACTAGATCGTTATTTGGAACACATGCATTTCATGTGTGTTCAGTGTCTACAACAATCTATGTAAACACATCATTAAAACAGAAACGTTTTTCATGTTTTAGTAATAATTGACAAAATGTAGACACAAAGCGTATAATGTGTGAAGCCTGAAGTCCAAATATCAAATAAACACTTTCACAAAAGGTACAAGTATAACAAAACAAGTGCGCTTTTATTCAAGAATATAACAGCAGAAAAAGAACCCGCATTAGGGTGCGACATCGACACGTCTTTAATATGACTGCTTTGGTGGCGTAAAGGTAATCTGATGACTGGTAATCAAAAGGTCATTAATTTGATCTCGCACGACTCTGTTTTGAGAAGTGAACTGCTCTTATTCTTACTATTTTAGTATATGTACTTTGTATATAAAAGCCAGATCGAATGTTATTTACCTTGATTTATTTACTTATCTTCCTACAGCGTAAAGTCACAAGTAGACTGCAGAGCTTCCCGTGTACATATACAAAGTACAGTGACGGCAAAAGTGTGACGTGCATTCTTTCTCCGATGTAGAACCCTTGTCATCATTTGAGTTCATCTCTGCTATAGCGCGTCTTTATGTGAAAACAGCAGTGTCAGATCGGGGGAAGTGTGAACATAACTGGGAGAATAAAACGGAATAAAAAAAAACAACGCTAACCTTTACAAGTACCATACATTTACACCGGCTGTTAAAGATTTAAATCAAATGTATGTTTTTATTCTAAAGAAGTAAGAATAAGAGCAGTTCACTTGTCAAAACTGAGTCGTGTGGGATCGAACTTGTGATCTTTTGATTACCAGTCATCAGCTCTTACCGTTGTGCCACCAAAGCAGTCGTGTTAAAGAGGTGTCAATGTCGCACCCTAACACAGGTTCTTTTTCTGCAGTTATATCTATATCTATACTAATTAATAAAAGGCAAAAGCCCTCACTGACTCACTGACTGACTGACTGACTGACTGTCTGACTCATCACTAATTCTGCAACTTCCCGTGTAGGTGGAAGGCTGAAATTTGGCAGGCTGATTCCTTACAGCTTACTTACAAAAGTTAGGCAGGTTTCATTTCGAAATTCAACGCGTAATGGTCATAACTGGAACCTCTTTTTTCACAATATACTGTAATGGACGGCAGCTCGATGGCCGTGGGAGGAGAAGTTGAGTGTCACATCATCACGCCTCCCACGTAATCATGTGAAAAGACTGTGAATGCAGTAGGGACAAATGAAGGAGGAGCCGCAAACAGCGAAGAACAAAAAATTCATTAAACAATTGAGAAGGGAGCGAGTGAAGCATACAAGCATGTTCATAAGGGAAACAAAGCACGGTGTAAAATGTAAGTTTAAATTAAGTTTATAGAAACGCTCCCGCTGCGGATTGCAATAACATATTCGCGAGATAAAAGTTTAATGAGAAGACACGAGGTATAAACGAACCACACGCCGTAGCGCAACGTTAGGGGGCAACAGTTTCAACCATTCTATGATCTGCTTCTCGCAACTGAAAGACGGCACATGGCGGATGTTAGCCCACTTGCTGACCGCAACGTTAGGGGCTTCAACTCTGGCGCTGACGATAGAGATTCGATTCCCGAGAGGGGATGCAGTGAGTGTGTATGCCTGATGAGCCCAGAATTA
>NC_041394.2:175149003-175199003 GCF_900747795.2 Erpetoichthys calabaricus
CCTCCCTGCTTTGTGCCAAGATAGGATCTGACTTTGTGTGAAACTGTTTTCTGCGGCTAGATCAGTGTTCACAGTACATGGGATGGTGGTCAATAGTTAATTCTTCTTTGAATGCCCCAAATGTGTTTCATGTACCACAAGAGATGTGCACTTAGAAGCAACGACAAATGATAAACATTTTCAGAAGCAGGAAGGCAATGTTTACAATATGTTTTGAAGTAGAGAGCTGTCAAAACTCTTTGTATTTCCACATTTAAGCCTTTAAAGGATTCATACAATGTATTATTGACTCAAGAGTAATTCTGCATGAATTAAAGTATTAGTCACAGAATTGACTCACGCATAAGACTCACTCTTTGCAAATCCTTTTGTGTTAAGTGTCATAACGACCGATACTTCCAGCCTCGTCATATCTCATGGGTTTTCTGATCAGGGACCTCAGCAGTAAGTTTAAATTTCCACATTTATTAGGTAGGGGAGTGTGACATACTGTAGCTGTGAATGGTGTATTTAGGAAACATTCAATTATGAACAATGAATTGTTTCATTACCATGTGTAAGGAGTTTATAAAAATGGCAGCCAAAATTGGATTCATCTCATATACACCATCATTAAATACCAGCCCTCTGTTTTTGCACCTAACTGCTTAAGGACACTAAAGTTGTAACCTGCTAAGCTAATAAAAAAATAAAACTAAAAAACCTTCTTGGCTACTAACATTTCTTCCTTCTGCGGGGTTGGTGTTATCACTATACTACAAGAACCTTGCCCATTAAACACATTTTTAAAACTATTGCTGGCTATTCACCCACCCAGCTGTCCTAATGTTTCTGTCTGCAGGAGCTTAGAAGTTCAGTAGCCAGCCTTTTTTTTAATATCAGCTGTAGTCTGAGACATTGGGGAATTGGCATTCATGGAGAGCTTGATATTGGGTGTCAGAAGAAGAACAAGTAGAATTTCACACATGCTTGGATGCTGCATTTATTACAAGTTAGCCTTGAATATGACTTTGACATTCAGGAAAACATCCACAAGTCTGGCACAAATGACCTTTACTCCTATTTTGAAATAACCTTCAGTGGTCTACAATGATTTATCCAGTAACATCCAAGCTGGTGTTTATTCTTTGTGAGGACAAAAAGGTCACATCTGCATTTGCTTCTATGTATCCATTACTGTTCCAAGTTAGAGTTCAAGTAATGTGTACATATTACTACTGTATGGAGAATGAGCAATTCTTATTAATTAATGAATTATCTCTGTCACTTTTCAACAAAGCCAATAATTAATGAGAGTTTTGAATAAAGTTGACATTCTTTTACTTCTTCTGTGGATCTGAAAATTAAGACTTAATGTATTTTAATGTAACAGAACCATACTTCTGTTAAGAAAAAGAACAACACATTTTATTGATAAATACATGGATTATAGAACTAGAATAATTACTTAGTAACAGGAAAGAAATGAGACAAACTTAGAGTGTCATGATTTTTTGTTATGTGGAAGGAAAAAGACTGTGAGCCCCACAAAACCTTTAAGCAAGGTTTAAAGTTTTTGTTTAATAAATTCAATTAACAATAAAGAATGGAGGTGTCCAAACTTAAAAATAATTTATTTTTTAGGGAAATAATAATGTTAATTCTGAAAAATCTCTGAGGCTAAGGATCTGTTCTGGTATCTGGAAGGTTGCCGGTTCAAATACAATTACTGCTAGAAGGCTCTTAAGCAAGGCTGTTAACATGAAAATTGTTCCAGGGGTGCTATACAATGGCTGACCTTGCGCTCTGATCTCTAAAGGTCATGCAAAGAGACAATTTCCCCTAGGGAATTAATAATGTATTTAAAAAAAGCAAATTAAGGAAAACTCAACTCTTACATGAAATACTTTAAGAGATCAAATAGGTTTAATAGGTATCTGTACAGAGAGGAAACTACCCAAAGAAGAAACCCTCCTAGTAGATATCAGATGTATATAAGGGCCCCGGTGGTCCACCACAATATATATATACAGTATATACGGAGGATGTTCAGAAAGTTTCCGCACTTTTATATTTTCATTCGAAACGGTTTAGGCGGGAGGAGTAGTAATTGGGAATTAAAAAGTTGGTATAACACTGGGAAATTGTTATGTAAATGAAGGTGACTAATTTGAAAAATGATGTAATTTGTTTTTGAAATTCTTAATAAATAGAGTTAAAAAAAAGTGTGGAAACTTAAATGTCCCTCATATATATATACAGGTATATATATATATATATATATATATATATATATATATATTCTGTATATGTAAATGTACTGTATATACTGTATATGATAGTAAGATATTAGACAGACCACAATAACGAGCTGCGGGACAACCTGGTGACCCCATATAATTGGAATGCAGTAGAGAAAAAAAAAACAACAAGCAGTAAATGCAAAAACACCTTTTCAGTGGGGAGTTCCACAGTGAACTGATTTCAAAATGGCCAAACTACCAATTATCAGTTATATGTTCTTTCAGCAGAAAGAAGTGAGTCCATGGCAGATGAACACCAGAAGTGACATCAGAGATGTTTGAACTGTCAGTTATCCACAGAAGGAGAAAGAGAAAATGCATTAGAACACAGCACCAGCCCCTGAAGTGGTGGGTAATGAAAATCATCTTTAAGCTGTTAACTATTTGCACATACATGAATATATATATATTGTAGTGGGTGGCTGGGTCCCATGCTCAGCCGGGATGGCCCTTCTGCTCATGTTCTGGGGGAGCCACCAGAGACTCCTCAGTACCTTTCCCCGGGACGTTTGGAGCCCTCAACTGCGCGGGTGAAGGGGCAGGAGTTTCCTGCCTGCTTTCACTCCCGCAAGTTCGAGACGAAGGGAGTCGAGTGTGCTACAACTGCGGCCACTGTGGCCACATCTGGCGGTGTTGTCCTGTGAGGACGTCCAAGTGGCAGGGACGTCGGGGCAACACCCCCACACCGTTTGCTTTTGTTTCCACAGGACAGAGCCGTAGTGCGGAGGACACCGACTCCCCATTATGGAGAAGACCAGCCCTCTCAGGACGGGCCGCTGAGTCCCATGAGACTCATCTGGAAGAGGGGTGATGTAATGAGTCGCCGGGTCCCCTGCCCGGCCGGGATGCCCCTTCTGCTTTTTTTCCGGAGACTCCTCAGTACCTCCCCCGGGACGCTTGGTGGCAGCCTCCCTGGTTGATGATGCCTCAGTTTCCCACAGGGTTTCATGGGAGATGGAGTTCTCCCCAACCCTGTGGGGACCTGGGATGGCTGCCAGGGGGCGAGGCAGAGATCGTTAAGCCCAGCTGGTTTAATCATCTACCCCACCCGGGAGTGCGATTGGGAACAGGTGAGCAAGCACCAGGAGCCAGCAGCCACCACTCAGGACCAGAATCATGAGGAAGAGGACGAGGTTGCCTGAGAGGAGTGGTGGTGCCAGCAGAAGGATTGCTGTGTTGACAATAAGGTGTTTTGGACTGTGTTATACCTGTGGGGTTCATGGAGAAGACGTGCCCCACAGGGAAAGAGTGTTTGGGTTGTGTTTAAGTGCTTGGGACTGTGTATTGCCTGTGGGATTCACGGGGAAGACGTGCCCCACAGGTGAAGAAAAATAAAAGATTTCTGTTCAATTTACACGTGCCTCAGTGTGAATCTGTGCCGGGTCGAGCGCTTATATAGCACCTTATGCACAATATATATATACACAATATATACGCCTGGACGGTCCCCGAGATGGACGATACCTCCCCTGGGCCACGAGAGGGCAGCTGCCCGGGTCTGCTTGTGGGCCACTAGAACGGAGGTAGGACGCTAATCCCTACCGGAGGACATGGCCACCGCCAGGGGGCGCCCGGACAGTTATGAAATCCTGGATGGCAGCACTTCCGCCACACCAGGAAGTGCTGCCGGAAGAAAACCCAGGGGCTTCCAAGTACTCTCTTGACACTTCCGCCACACCAGGAAGTGTCGTTGGGGGAGCACCTGGAGCTCATCCGGGTCAGAATAAAAGGGCTGACTCCCTCCAGTAGACGAGCCGGAGTTGGGAGGATGGAGACGGAGCTTGTGATGAGGGGAGTGGAGGTCAGAAGAAGAGAGAGAAAGAGAAAGAGAGAAAGGAAGAAAGGAAGAGAGTTGTTGGAGGAAGGCATTGTGGTGCTGTACAAAAATAAAGGATTGTGTTTTGGACATTCTGGTGTCTGTCTGTCTCCGGGGGTATGCTTTCCACAATATATACTAGGGGGCTTCGATCGCCAACCCCTCCCCCAAGCCCCCACCCAAGCCCTACCCCCAGCAAGCGCTGCGCACCTTTATGAAGAGGAGGGCTGAATGTACCCCAAGGAGATGTGGTCATTCCTCCAAAGCCCCTCTTAAACGGTAATACAATGGGAAACAAATAACAGTTGTTTTTTTTTACCTCCCCTTTGCTCAATCAGCTGCTGGCTTGCTGCTGCTGCTGCAATGCCGCGTGATCTGCATTTGCACTTCAAATGTTTAAAAGCATGTACAGCTACTGTCCTTTTGTCTCACTGCCTTGTCTCTCTTCTCCCCCAGACATCCTCAAACACTATTTGATCTGTTTTCGCTGTTCTGTTGTTTCACCGAGTAATATTTTTGTTTGCGCTAATGCAATCTTTATTCTAATTTTTTTGAGACTTTCAAATTTTCCTACTTTCATTATCTCTAACCTGCTCTACTCGTATATTGTGACAACAGCTATTCAAATATAAGTAGCACCAGAGTAGTCCAAAGGGAGTGGGCAGGGAGAGGTGGGTCCATTAGGGAGTTGGCGGAATTGAGGTCAAAAGGAAGGCGTGGTCAGGACTGTGATGCGGGAGCTGGTTGTGCCTTAGCTGGTGATCTGCAGAAGTGGGAGAAGAGGCATTAGTTCACTTCATTAACCTTTGACTCCACGTCTTACCCTCAGTGAGCCCTTTGATTGCCTCCCATGCACACATGTGTGAGTATATATATGTGTAAGTATGTATATATACAGTACTGTGCAAAAGCTTTATGCAGGTGTGAAAAAATGCTGTAAACAAAGAATTTTTTCAGAAATATAAATAATGATTGTTTATTATTATCAATTTACAAAATGCAAAGTGAGTGAACAAAAGAAAAATCTAAATCAAATCAATATTTGGTGTTAGTACCTTTTGCCTTCAAACCAGCATCAATTCTTATAGGTACATTTGCACAAAGTCAGGGATTTTGTAGGATTATAGTCAGGTGTATGATCAACCAATTATACCAAACAGGTGCTAATGATCATTAATGTCACACGTAGGTTGAAACACAGTCATTAACTGAAATAGAAACAGCTGTGTAGGAGGCTTAAAACTGGGTGAGGAACAGCCAAACTCTGCTACCAAGGTGAGGTTGTGGAAGACAGTTTCATGTCATGGCAAGATTGAGCACAGCAACAAGACACAAGGCAGTTATACTGCATCAGCAAGGTCTCTCCCAGACAAAGATTTCAAAGCAGACTGGGGTTTCAAGATGTGCTGTTAAAGCTCTTTTGAAGAAGCACAAAGAAACGGGCAACATTAAGGATCGTAGACGCAGTGGTCGGCCAAGGAAACTTAGTGCAGCAGATGAAAGACACATAAAGCTTATTACCCTTCAAAATCGGAAGATGTCCAGCAGTGCCATCAGCTCAGAACAGGCAGAAACCAGTGGGACCCAGGTACACCCATCTACTGTCCGGAGAAGTCTGGCCAGAAATGGTCGTCATGGAGGAGTTGCAGCCAAAAAGCCATACCTCCGACGTGGAAACAAGTCCAAGCGACTCAAGCATGCACGAAAACATAGGAACTGGGGTGCAGAAAAATGGCAGCAGGTAATCTGGATTGATGAGTCAAAATTTGAAATATTTGGCTGTAGCAGAAGGCAGTTTGTTTGTCGAAGGGCTGGAGAGCGGTACAATAATGAGTGTCTGCAGGCAACAGTGAAGCATGGTGGAGGTTCCTTGAACGTTTGGGGCTGCATTTCTGCAAATGGAGTTGGAGATTTGGTCAGGATTAATGGTGTTCTCAATGCTGAGAAATACAGGCAGATACTTATCCATCATGCAGTACCATCAGGGAGGCGTATGATTGGCCCCAAATTTATTCTGCAGCAGGACAACGACCCCAAACATACAGCCAAAGTCATTAAGAATTATCTTCAGCGTAAAGAAGAACATGAAGTCCTGGAAGTGATGGTATGGCCCCCACAGAGCTCTGATCTCAACATCATCGAGTGTGTCTGGGATTACATAAAGAGACAGAAGGATGTGAGGAAGCCTACATCCACAGAAGATCTGTGGTTAGCTCTCCAAGATGTTTGGAACAACCTACCAGCCAAGTTCCTTCAAAAACTGTGTGCAAGTGTACCAAGAAGAATTGATGCTGTTTTGAAGGCAAAGGGTGGTCACACCAAATATCGATTTGATTTAGATTTCTCTTTTGTTCATTCACTGCATTTTGTTGATTGATGAAAATAAATGATTAACACTTCCATTTTTGAAAGTATTCTTTGTTTATAGCATTTTTTCACACCTGCCTAAAACTTTTGCACAGTACTGTATGTATATATGTAATGGACACCAGGGAGCACTCCAGCTCCCCTTACTCCAAACAGGCACAGACAAAAGGTAAAAGTCTTCTATTGGGGAAACTCTTCCCAACAAGCATTTCCCACCACCACAACCAGAAGTATATATAATAAGCACTGTATATCACAATAAACACTCTTTGTCTTCCTGCAATTAGTCTCACTACCTCCTCCACTCTTCTTTGCAAGTTTTGTTCACTTTCCACCAACTCTAGCTCGTCCTTGTGTGGAAGGCAGCTCCTTTTATTTTTCACCCGGGAGTACTTCTGGTCTTCCATATATCTGATCACAAATCATCTCCTGGTGAGGCAGAAACCCCATGATGTAGCACCCCCTGGCAGCACCCACAGAACCTAACAGGGCTGAGTTGGTGAACACAGGTCTGAATTGCAATCTGTGGTTTCTCAGCCAGTCGACAAACATTTGTCATGTTCTCTCAGTTGCAAGAAGCAGATCATTGATGTGATACAGTACCTGACAAATAATACAGTACAAGGACACGTGTTTTGCCCTAATTGGGGCTCATCAGGTGTATACACCTTTTCTTTCCCTAACGGGGATCGAACTTGGAATGTCAGCACCACAGCAGCTGGCTTGCTTACTCGACAGGGTGAACATCAGAGTTTTAAATTCATAGGTCTGAATCACAATCTGATTATTTGGATGGTTACTTACCAGGTAATACTTTGTGGTTGGTCGGCCAGTCAGCAAACATCCGCCATAGATGTTTATATACTGTATATATATATATATATATATATATATATATATATATATATATATATATATATATATATATATTGTCACAAAAAGCAGACACGAGTCATAAAAAGGTTTGGGGCAGCAACCCGTATAATATTCCCTGGCTGCAAATGGGTTAATTACTAGCACTGATGTGCTCAGAACAGATTCCAAAACAGAACTGATTAGGTTAGTCAAATATGGCAGCTTTAAAGGCCAGAAAAGGAAGAGAAATCATTGAGGGAGGAAGCGGAAGTGTCCTCTTCCATAGGTTCAGACCCGAATGTGACATCATCAGAAGGGCCGGATCAGGAAGTCTCTTTGGTCATGGGTTCTTCACCGGAAGTGACATCATCCAAGGGTCCGGAACCAGAAGTGACGTCATTAGGGCCAGGCGGAATTTCCCGTGAACGGTCTGCAGGAAAGTGAGAAAAAAGGTCAGTGTACTCCGCCACCCCCTGGTCTGGCATGGAATTACTCTCATTAGGATCCTTTAGCTGCTTCCCATGCGCACGTGTGACAATATACTGTATATATATATATATATATATATATATATATATACACTATATATAGCTATTTGATTAAATGAATAAAATTTTTAATCAAAATTAATTGCCTATTAATCAATATTTCATTTTATTCATATTTCCTCCCAGCTTATTGATACTTTTCTATAAAGCAGAAAAAACTGTAATTACTTTCTATTACAAAACAGATTTAATAAACACGTGACCATAGCGTATTACATTGTTCCACTTTATTAAACAGTTGTGCGTAACAGAAACAACTGAATTAACAGCGAAATCCTAATAAGTCAACAGCTCCAACTAATGGAAATTAGTCTAGGACTTTGACTATCTTTAAAATGATATGAAGTTGAAAAATAAGACATTATTGATTTTCTGAATATTTCTTCAGCACACCAGTTTATTTACACTTGTCGTTCAATGGATGCCCATTTTTATTAACAATTTTCAGATACAGAAAGCAGACATCCACAAGGAACCAGAGCCATTTTGATGACATGCGGGGGACCTACACAATATTAGGCAGGTGGTTTTAATATTGTGGCTGATCAGTGTATATACAATATATAGTCATATGAAAAAGTTTGGGAACCCCTCTCAGCCTGCCTAATAATGTACTCTACTTTCAACAAAAAAGATAACAGTGGTATGTCTTTAATTTCCTACGAGCATCTGAGTACTGAGGTATTTTCCGAACAAAGATTTTTAGTGAAGCAGTATTTAGTTGTATGAAATTAAATCAAATGTGAAAAACTGGCTGTGCAAAAATTTGGGTACCCTTGTAATTTTGTTGATTTGAATGCATGTAACTGCTCAATACTGATTACTTGCAACACCAAATTGGTTGGATTAGCTCGTTACACCTTGAACTTCATAGATATGTGTGTTCAATCATGAGAAGAGGTATTTAAGGTGGTCAGTTGCAAGTTGTGCTTCCCTTTGACTCTCCTCTGAAGAGTGACAGCATGTGATCCTCAAAGCAACTCTCAAAAGATCTGAAAACAAAGATTGTTCAGTATCATGGTTTAGGGGAAGGCTACAAAAAGCTATCTCAGAGGTTTAAACTGTCAGTTTCAACTGTAAGGAATGTAATTAGGAAATGGAAGGCCACAGACAGGAGCAGCATATGCGCAGGATTGTGAGAATGGTTACATACAACCCACAGATCACCTCCAAAGACCTGCAAGAACATCTTGCTGCAGATGGTGTATCTGTACATTGTTCTACAATTCAGCGCAATTTGCACAAAAAACATCTGTATGGCAGGGTGATGAGAAAAAAGCCATTTCTGCACTCACGCCACAAACAGAGTTGCTTGTTGTATGCAAATGCTCATTTACAGAAGCCAGATTCATTTTGGAACAAAGTGCTTTGGACTGATGAGACAAAAATTGAGTTATTTGGTCATAACAAAAAGCGCTTTGAATGGCGAAAGAAGAACACCACATTCCAAGAAAAACACCTGCTACCTACTGTCAAATTTTGTGGAGGTTCCATCATGCTGTGGGGCTGTATGGCTAGTTCAGGGACTGGGGCCCTTGTTAAAGTCAAGGGTCAGATGAATTCAACCCAATATCAACAAATTCTTCAGGATAATGTTCAAGCATCAGTCACAAACTTGAAGTTACGCAGGGGCTGGATATTCCAACAAGACAATGACCCAAAACACAGTTCGAAATCTACAAAGGCATTAATGCAGAGGGAGAAGTACAATAGTCTGGAATGGCCGTCACAGTCCCCTGACTTGAATATCATCAAAAATCTATGGGATGATTTGAAGCAGGCTGTCCATGCCTGGCAGCCATCAAATTTAACTGAACTGGAGAGATTTTGTATGGAAGAACGGTAAAAAATACCTCTATCCAGAATCCAGACACTCCTCAAAGGCTATAGGAGGCGTCTAGAGGCTGTTATATTTGCAAAAGGAGGCTCAACTAAGTTTTGATGTAATATCTCTGTTGGGGTGCCCAAATTTATGCACCTGTCTAATTTTGTTATGATGCATATTGCATATTTTCTGTTAATCCAATAAACTTAACGTCACTGCTGAAATACTACAGTTTCCATAAGGCATGTCATATATTAAAAGGAAGTTGCTACTTTGAAAACTCAGCCAATGATAAACAAAAAATGAGGGGTTCTCAAACTTTTTCATATTACTGTATATAAATATATATATATTTTGAGAGATGGCCGACAGCTTATCCCGGCCAATACATCCACACTGCCAGATGGAGTCCTCCCTGCAACATGGAGGTGCCCCGAATTCCCGCAGGGCATCATGGGCAATGGAGTTCGGTTTCACAGCCCTGCTGGATACCATGGGGGCCACCAGGGGACGCTGCAGGGAGACACGAAGATTGTTTTTATTATAACATGGAAGTAATCCCAAGTCATGAGGACGGAAGGACAGAATACTTCCGGGCTAAAGAAAAATATAAATCTTCATCTGACCCGGAAATGCCATGGGATCACGTGGACTGAAGAACAGGAGCACTTCCGGGTCAAGGACTATTTAAAGGACTGTGGGAAACCCAGCAAGGAGAGCCGGAGTTGGGAAGAAGAGTGACAGAGCTGCCAGGTGGAGTAGAGGATTGATTATTGTTGATTATTGATTTATTATTGAGTATTGTGGAGGTGGAGGTGGTTTGTGCACATTATTGTAATAATAAATATATATATATATATATGTGCCTGACACTGGGTGACAGTACTTTAGCTAAAAATTTTAGAGGCCCATTTCAAGCACTGAAATTAACGACATTAAGAAACTTAAGAAGCTCAAGCAAATCCATAACTTTTGACTTGGACTTTGGTTAAGTTTTAGTGAATGTTCAAACTACTTTTGAAGGACCTTAGCAAATGTCCTTGAAAATGTTTTTGATAAGCCTTAAAAGAAAGATCTCAATTGACCTTTGCCACTTATAATAAAAAAGAAAACATCAAAACATGTCACTTACCTGAGGAATAACCTGTGAAAAAACAGTGTCACTAAATCTAGTGGCAGAAATTCTATTGGTCTTGCACTTTTTACCGGAATGGATGAGGGAGACAAGTAACTTTAGAGGATGGCAGAAGTCTTTTAAGTCTTTCTAGGGCAGTGTGTGATATTTATATCCTGGATAAAAAGGGATCTGTGGTTTCACAATATTTTGAGCTTCTGTTTCTCTGTAGTGCCAATCTGTACATCCCCACTGAGATGTCTTATCGACCGTGATGCTCCTGCTACAGACTGATTTATATATCTTCACTGGACTTTATCTAACGTGTGTTCAGCTCACTTTTTCATGTTGCTCTATTTCCACAAGATGTATCCAGCTTTGATTGTATTAGTAATTCCTGTCACATTCTAGGACCTGTCACATTTGACATTTTATTTCCAAAATTGTAAGACAAGTTAAAGTCCATGTAGGCATTTACTTTTTTTAAATGTGAACTGTAGAAGCTTGCCGCTTGTTAGGTCAAATGCATTCTTTCTGCTGTAGGAGATATTCAGTGGTTAGATAAGGCCACTATATCATGTATTTAATCCCTGAGGTAGAATTTTGTAAAGTTAATTTTGTTAGCATTATCTGTGGGAAGCTAAGCTCAGCTGGACTTGGCACTGGTCTGGGGAGATTTTGCTAAACAAATTGATTGTATGGTATATTTTGTATTCCTTGCCAAGTGGAAAAGTATTGTTAATTTATTACAGTGAGAGGCCCAATTCTTGCAGCTTTGTGGGTGTCTTGTTGCCTAGGGGCAAATTTGTCAGGGAAAGAGCATCAGCAGAATTGCACAAAGAAGGGATAGGTTCAACAGGAAGCCTCCAGAAATCACAGAAAAGTCTTCCTTGCAGTACTAGAAGCTGTATGACAGTGTGCATTTTCAGGGGCTGCTAGAGGAGGTGTAAACTGTACAGTATACTTGCAGAGTGCTTTGGAAGGACAAAAGGCAGGGGCTGCAACACAAAGAAAGACTTGTACCCTTGGAGGAGTCATGTATTGATAACTGGGATGCTAAAGGACAGACAACTCAGCAGATGCCAGTAATGCCTGAATGAGAACAGACAATAATGGAATGTTCTAGTGGGATCTCCTCCATGTCAGGTAGCAGTAAGTAGCAACTAGCTGGGATAGCATGTCTTACCTGCACATTACAACAAAAACAATAATGTATTTCTTTTATAGCCCAAAATCATACTAGGATTACCTCATTTTCCTTTAACATGTCATGTTTTTTGACAGCCCCCCAGCCTTTACTCCCGAAGAAGACAAGAAATAACTCCCAAAGAAAAACCCTTGTAGGGAAGAAAAGGAAGAGATCTTGGGAAAGGAAATTCAGAGAGAGGCCCCTTCCGATTAGATTGGGCATGCACTTGGTGTCAACAAATGGGGAAAATACAATATACAAAATAGAACACAAGTAGTCCTCTTCACAGAGCTACATGGCAAATCTGTCATTGCCACCTTAGAAACACAACAACACAAACTACAAGGCAAAATTAAAGGATTAAAGTATTGTTGTCCACATTAAAGGATTGCTGTGAAGTCCAGTATAAAAGAACAAAAAAGGCGAGAAAGGCTCCATAAACCTACACAAAAGACTAGACCTGCTCTTAAATCAGATTAAGGTTAAGTCTCAACAGGCAGGCCAAGAACTAGGGATAGGCTGATAGAAATTAAAAAATAAACAGGTGGTAATAAAAAAATGGAGAAGAGGATAACGGTGGAACCTCAAGTCCAAAATGTAAAATAAACTACTTTATTCACTAACTGACATTAACTACTATATTCAAGGAATTTCTCAGACAAAAATAACACAGACAAAGGTAAGACAGAAAAAACAAAGTAAAAACAGAAGGTAGGTGAACAAATCCAAAAAAAATCAAAAGACTGTAACTCATTCAAGACCTCATGGTCAAAACCTGAAAATTCTGATGAATATAATCAATGCTTAAACTGTTGAAAACTTTTCAGCTTAAGCTTAAGTACTGCTGTAGCTGGAAATCCAGCTGCCTAATCAGGTGGCCCCACCTCCTTAGGCCCCGCATACAGGAGGCAGGACAGAACACAAACAATACTATATAGAATTAACATAACACAATAGCAATACAATTAATAAACACAGTATTAAACAAAATCATAATATCAAAAAATATTAAGAGAAAACAAAACTAAAAACAGAATTAACACAATTTACAAAATTAGAACTAAATAAACAAAAAAATAAACTTAGGCCAGAGCAAGAATCCTCACTGAAACATAACAAGGATAACCTTTGAAACAACTGTCAGCTCATAAAGATTTTCCCATCTGTCCACTAGAGCACATACTATTCCTGTATGGGACCCTGATTTACATCTGTGTGAATGGACAGCTGGTATGCTTACATAAAGAGTCAGACATTTAAGGACAAAAGAATGTTAGAGGTGCTGGAAACTAGAGGGTGCTAAAAGTAGTTCGAGCCTGGTGTCTCAGCCATGAAAGTAAAGTAAGTTTTTTGGGAGTTTTTCATTGTCGTCATAGAGAGTCAAGAGGCAGGGCCTGTTAAAGCCCATTGCGGCACTTCCTGTGTGATTTTGGGCTAAACAAAAATAAATTGTATTGTATTGTATTGTAAGTAATTCTGGGGCTCTCTAGAAGTGATCCTGGGATGGGATTTAAATTTTCCAGACTGAATATGGAGTAGGTAGTAGAGTTTGTGGAGATTTGAGGAGGAGAGTCCAGGGTCAAGAAACAAGTGTACGTATGGGAGGGATGCGAGGTTGGTAAAGGACTGTTTGGAGTGTTACATTGTGGTTGGCAAGTCCGCATTAAAGGCCCACTGTGGCAGGCCCAGAGAGGCAGCAGAAGTGCATTTAATTTTTGGCTTATTTGTATATTAATTCTCCCTGTGTTCATCCATCCTTTCAGTGCATTTTGTTAATAAGGGTATAATTATTTTATACTGTTTTGTTGTCTGGGTATTTTCTGGGGGTAGATGGCATCCACCAGGGCCCTCTTTTACCATACTCTTATATTGTATGCATTAAACGTTTTTATTGCTAATTAAACCTAATACTTATTTCTAGAATGTCTCTGAAGAGTATATTTGTTTGACAGGTGGAAGCAAACCTTTTCAAATTAATTGAGAAAACAATATATTATTTCTAGAGAATAATCTTCAAGATTGTAACATTATAATACTTCAGGAATGCATTCTGAGTTGTTACTGAAGTGACAATGGATTTAGTCTAAAGCATTACAACACAAGCAATTCCCTCCACATCACACACAAACTCAGACATTAACCTAATATGGATTACAGTTTTGATGGACAGCAAATTTATGAGAAATAGCCATTCATGATGCTGTTGTTTTACTGTACCCAGCTGATAACATATGCAGGTTATGTAATAAAGGGCTGAACATCTTAAAATATGTTTCCGCTCGAGAGACCTGCAGCTGTTTTTTCTGTGCTTACACTGCATTGTGAAAGGAATGGAGAGAGTGGTGCATATTAATAAGACAAGAACAAAAGAGCAAGCTGGATTTTCCACAATGTATGTATTATCAGCATTTTCTTATTTTGCAGTTATCCAGCAAAGAAGCAATCTTTCATGTTATGACACTTCTGCACAAACTTAATGACAATATCTTCATGCTAGCTCCAAAAACCAAATTAACAAATTAGCAAGACTTAATAATATTTTTTTTTTCTCTCTTTGTATCTCAAAGTAGATTTTTATTTATTTCAAAGGTATCTACAAGTTGCACTTTAGTATAATTGTGTTCTGATTTCATTTAAATTGCACAATATTAACTATGTTTGAGTCAATTTTTTTTCATATGTTGCAACAAAAACCGTTCATGGTGCTGAAATGGTTAACTAAAAAGCTTAATAAAATCAGTCAAATAAATGTCTTTGCATGATCTTCCCCAGTTTGTTTGAAGAGCGCTTTTATGAAGGCCAGTATCACAAAGCACTTTTCAAAATCCAATAAATTACAAGCATCCAATTTTATCAAAATAAAGATGAATCAATAGACTGTATTATCCAGCTACTGTGAAAAAGCAGGAACTGTGCTGGTGAGAATGAAAAGAGTGGATGGAAAAAAATCAATTGCCCTGACTGACACATATTCAATACCCTGCTGGATTCAGCCTAAAATCTACAAATGCACAAATAAAAATAGGCACTTCATCTTGAGCGTCCATAATCATGAAGGCAAAACGTAGCTGCATAAATCACTTGACCTACAAACTGAAATTCCCTATTGCTACATTGACAGTGTCTTCCACTTAGAGTGGAAGGATATTTCATGTTGCCATGATGAAGACACTTAGGTGGCCCTGGCTGAATTGGTGGTTGCTGCTATGGCTCTGTTTTACTGTAGTGAAAATTGAAGATCACTGATCCCTCACAGCCCTTTCTCCTAGAGGATGCTTGTCTCTAGTGAACTAACAATTCTGAAGGCATTTGTAAGTGAGAGATTTTAGTGGAGATTAAAAACAACATGTTGGGGACAGACAAAAACAAGAAAGTCTGGGGTTTTTGTGTTATTTACTTAGATACTGAGTAATCCTTTTGGTGTTTTCCAGTTTCTAACTACGGTTAACTTGTGTTTATACAGATAATGGTATTCTGTCTGGCTAGACAGCCAGACTTTCTGCTGTCAATAATCTTTGGATCTCCTGTATGAGAAGAGGCCTGATTAAAATGGATGGAGAGATGAATAATTTACATTCTACTCTTAATCTCCAGACCATCTCAACTGTATATAGTGTATAGCAGAAGTTCTCATATTGTGTTCCACCAGCAAAATTTGGGATTCTTTGATAAAATTAGTTTTTAAGCTGTAATCTGTTGAAGACTGAATCTCTTGATCTCTCTGATCTCTTGAACACTGAAGTTTATAATATGTATGGAAAATGTAATCTATATATATAAAATTCTTTTCGCGTTTGAAACGGAAATTACGTATGAGCGTTTGAAACGGAAATTACGTATGACCACAGAGGAACAGGAAAAACATTGTTAATAAACCTGATTCTTGCCGAGAGAGCGAATGGTGACATAGCTCTGGCTATAGCGTCATCGGGAATCGTTTTTACATTATTAGATGGAGGCCGTGCAGTACATTCGGCAATTCAATTACCATTAAATCTCACTCATGACGAAAATCCAATTTCCAGGGCTCTGGAAAGGCAAAAGTCTTGCAACATTCAAAGATAATAGTTTAGGATGAGTGCACCATGGCACATAAAACAGCTTATGAAGCCTTGAACCGAACAATGCAAGATCTCAGAGATCCTACCAAAATAATGGGAGGTACTGTCGTTTTACTCGCAGGAGATTTTTCGTCAAACATTACCAGTTATTCCACGAGGGGCACCAGCAGATGAACTCAACGCGTGTTTAAAATCCAAGCTTCTCCCACAGTCAGCTATATGTCGCGTGTTCTTGGGTAGGTACACCAAAAAATGTATACATTTATGCACGTAATGGGCAAACAAAAATGTAGTATACCCAAAAGCACTGCAGTAGTACTCAATGTATCTTTACTTCTTAAATGTTAATGTTTTACTGTTTAATAATTTATATACTTCTTAAAGAATGTTCAAATTCTTTCATCAAAATACCAGTAACGGCGCACACTTGACTTGAGCATTTATAATATTCATCCTCTTTCTCTGTACGTTTAGCATTCGTTTGCTCAGAGGTTGATGTGCTTGCTGCTTCCTGAGCAGCTCTTCTTTACTCCACCCTAGCCGCCCGCTGCTTCTCTTTCATCGGCATCTATTCACGTTAAAACTGATTAAGTTAGTTTTTGTGTTGCAATTACTTTATGTTTTTTTTTCTTTAACATTTCACTTAATCTGGCACTTAAGTCTTCAATCTGCCTCAAGAATGATTAGCGAAGGTGGTAGGGAATGAGATACCATGGGGACCGCTAGAAGGCGCTGTAGGGAGGAGCAGTAATTATTTTCCCTACGCCCCGGAAGTATGTCAGAGTCACATGAACAAGAGGAATGACGTGCTTCCGGGGTGAAAAAAAGGATTTTTTTCTGACCCGGAAGTGTTTCGCCCTCTCTGTCCACGTGACTAGGAACACTTCAAGGACTATAAAAGACTCAGAGAAACACCAGAGCGTTGAACTGAGTTGGGAGGCAGGGTGGTTAAGCGTCTGGGAGTGGGGGATTGTTTATGATTGATTATTGGAGTAGTGTGGAGTAGTGGTGCTTTGTGCACATTTATTATTATAATAAATAACATCTTGGATTTTTATCTGGTGTCTGACGTCTGGTCTGAGGGTTCAAGGGGTTGACAGTGCCTCTATCTGTCACAACACACAGAAAAATCCAGATGCAGGAATCTGTGCGTACACAAACTTCCACGTTCTTCCGCTACATAAATCCCGATCAGCATGAAAAGTAACGCACATGCACGCGCCTTCTGTCCCGCCCGAACTCCTCCCAGAATTATGCCTCTTTGAATATGCAAATCAATATAAATAGCCCTTAAGCTCAGCCTTTTGTTAAAAGACAATGGGAAAAGCACGGGGGAAAATATAAGAATTTCAGCGAATACCAAGTGGAGGCAAGGAAAAACTTACTATTATATTGTATTTATAAAGCCGCGTCAGGAATGTGGGTCTAAGAAAGAAAGGGTAACTACACAGGAACAGTAGAACTGCTTTGACGCTGGGTGCCACCAGTCTACAAAACTGAGCAGAGAAATTGCGTACTCCAGGGTATGAGGTACCATGGAAATGTGCGTGTCTTTACGCCAAGTTTAGGTTTTATACATCGCGATTTGAGCGTGGAAACGTTCGTACACAAGATTTCTGTGTGTACGCACCGTTTATACATGAGGCCCCAGGTGATTTAAAATCCTGGACAGACAAACGAATAGCCACGGTAGCATATTATAGAAGAAGATTTTACTGTTTAATAATTTTTATTTATCTGTAATGTGCTTCTTATATATTACTTCATATTCTCATATGATAAAGATGTTAATAATGTTGTTTATATTGATTTCTATGTTATTGTAAATGCTCTTTATTTGTTGAAAAATAAAATTGGCAATTAACAAACTTTTTATTTTATAAATACTACAATTTATTTTTTTCCCTTGCACTCAGTGAGCGAAGCCACTGGGTAATCAGCTAGTAAGTTTTAAAAAATGAATAATCTGCTTAAAGCTTAGACTTTATCAAATATGAATACATGAGAGTAAATAGTTCAAATCTGTGTTCCATTGCCATCTTTCTAATGCTTACTGTCACACAGGTTGACTACAGTTAGAGCACATGAGAGGGTGTATGTGTCATATATCAGCATGCATTTTGTACTCACGTTCATTGTGTGATGTCTTCCCATTTTTGATACAAAAATGTAATGGATGTTGTTTTAGGAAAATTTATAATATTACTAGTCACGTGTGTGAACTTCTCTTCACTCCTGCCTTTGAGCGTGTTTCCGTAAATCCTACTTCTAAGACTCTGTCATTATTTCTGAGGTGGCTTTCTCTTCTTCTGTCCTGTTTTATACTTACTGTTTTTACTCCTGTTCATGCGTCTCACACACTCCAGGAATTGTGGCGTCACCAAAACCAAACAGATTACTCTGAGGAACTGGACCCACAGAGCATTTTACTATATAGTAGATATTGTGTTTATGAAAAATGCCATGGATTGCTGGCAGAGGGATGTATAATTTTAAAGAAAAGTGATATAAGCAGTTCACATATTTTTAATGTCATGGAAACTGGTCAAGTGCGTACTGATGTAAATACACATCAAGGTACTAGTACTACTAGTGAAGCAGATGAGTCAAATAAAATTAAAAAGGAAAGTGTTGTTTGTTGATACTAAAACATTAGTAAGGCATAAAAAATATTCAGGATTCCAGACCGGGCGGCATGGTGGCACAGTGGATAGCGCTGCTACCTCGCAGTTAGGAGACCCGGGTTCGCTTCAAAGGTTGTCCCACTGTCCAAAGAGGTTAGGTGCATTGGTGATCCTAAATTGTCCCTAGTGTGTGTGTGTGTGCGCCATGCGGTGGGCTGGCACCCTACCCGGGGTTTGTTTCCTGCCTTGCACCATGTGTTGGCTGGGATTGGCTCCAGCAGACCCCCGTGACCCTGTAGTTAGGATATAGTGGATGGATGTTTACAAACCTAATATGGCTTAAAATCCTAATTTTAATCATTTTTCTGGAGCATACTGAACCAAATTGTACTACTCTCTTTCATTTCTACATAGCATTATTATAATGAATATCTAACATAAATTCTTACATGATTTTTTTGTGCATTTCAATCCAAATAAAGAAACACACAGCTATACAGTTTTATATAAAGAAGAAAATGCCCTCATTGTAAAAAAAAAAAAAAAAACAACTGTCTCAACCTCTTTGACATAAAGTTACACAAACTAGAGTTTTAATTTTTTTTTGGGCATGACTACTAAAAAGTAAAATTAACAAAGTAAATTTTGCTTGAAGAAGATAAGATAAGCTAACAAAAGGGTGTACAACAGAATGAGTTTGGTGGAACTCTAAAATTCTCATTGCAATTAGTTACTAAGGACTATTGTGCCTTTGGTCTTTCATTTTTCATAGCCATTCCTTGCCAGGGTATTGTGGCAGTATGAGGCATAAAGCATAAGTTATCCAAAATACGATGCCAATGACTTGTCTAGCACACTCATACTCACACCTGTATTCAGTTATCCAAGTGTGCCTATCTTTAAGAAAGAAACTGGAGTGCCAAGGGAACCCTTCTGGAAACAGGAAGACATGCACATTTTTAATTAAACTATCTTAAATGAAAATAAAACAAATCAATATAGTTTTGAAAAATATTTTTTTATTTCCAGATAAAGAATGTTTGCAAATCACTGTAAATATGCAGAATTTCAATAGTTTTTGTTCAAAGTATCACCTTTTACAAATGAAAAATATTTATTTCAGTGAGGTTGCATTACTTTTCTCCTAAAGCTCTATTTTCAGAAAATTGTTACTGAGTCAGAAATCAGTGAAAAAGGAAAATGCCCTTTTTAAGACTGAACAATATGAAAATGAAAACAACAAAACGTGTCATTATTACATTTACAGCAGAATAAATATAACATAATATTATATTCTGAATATTGTATTAATACCATATTAGTATTAAATGGATGTTGTAATCAAATCTTTGTATACATTTTTAACTAACCTGTTTATTCAAGGCCTCCAATAAGCTCTTCATTTCCCCTCCCACTTTGCCACCTTTGGCTCGATACAACTTCATTAAGGCTGAGGAGTGTTTCTCCAAGGAAGACAGGAATGTTTCCTTCAGGTTTATCTGAGTAATCCTTTCCAAATTCAGCACAGACCTGTGTTACATGTGAAATATAACAAATAAATAAACACAATATAACTACAATTATTGCAAAATTTGTAATACAATTTTAAGACAAAGAACACTAGTATCTAACCCTGCCCAAAATACTGTGGAAGTCATCCAAGTAATTTTGTTTATGTTTTAAGACACCACTTTCTGTTGTCAAGGTTAAGAGTGTTTTGTATACATTTATACACTACATGATTAAAGTAAAACATAAGATAGCATGCAATAAAAAAATGCACAAAATTCTAAATATATAGGATTTTATATTTAAACACTTTGTCAGTGTAAGTGAAACATGGCTGTATAAAATGTTACAGTTGTTCTGTTTTACTCTATATTTGTTTACAGTATATTAAAGTAACATTAAGACAAGAAAATAAACAGTAAAGTAAGCACAAAGATTTTTACCAGAATTTACTAATATCAACAGCACAACATTGAATATTTCTGTTACAATATGATATGAAGGCAGAGCTTACCTGTTTCTTTAGAAAAGTTCACTACTTGCATTTACTACTTGAACATCCATATTTCTTTTCTTAGTCTATTCCTCAAGCAATACTCTTTCCTTTTCCAAAAAGCACTGTCATCTTGCCAGATTAGATGATTTGAAAGAAGATTCACCTCAGATTTTTTTTCTTAATTTTTCTGGTCTGCTTTGAAAAGAGTTGACTTCCACTTCTGCGCACAGAGCATATTTAGGTTTCTGGTGGTAGTTGGCTATTTTGAATTTAATACTCATTTTCCAACCCAACCAGCCAGAACCTGATGCTACCTCAGTCAAGCATGGATGTTTGGAAGTCAGTGCTGAGGGCACTTTCTCAAATTCAGCATCATTTGGGTAAACTTTGTAAAAGTATATTGCCTTTCATTTTTGTCTAGTATCTCCATTTTCATGTCAGGAGTAACATCCAGAGTTCTGTTGTTTTTTATATAAGTCTAATTTCCTTTTTGAAGATGAAGTTCAACTTCAAATGAATATATAGGTATAGGAAACTTTTCTGCACAGGACCCGTCACTTTTATTTGGTGTGTGGGAAGACTAACTAGAGACGCCTGCAGTGTCTAAAGTGAAGTCTGACAAATTTGCTTTCTCCTCTTGTAACTGGTGATAGAACAATGTTATAGAAAAGTCTCAAATTTGCTTTTTCAACAAGGAACTCTCACACATCGGTTAAATTGCACAATTCATTGTTAAAATCGGGATCTTCATATTGTATGTAGAATCCACTTTGGACATTAAACTTTTCACACAGCTTGGCACTGAAGTTATCTAACAATGATGGAATGCAAGGTACTGACAGCTTTCTTATATAGTCTGGACCAAGTATTACTCTCAATTGCATTTGCAAGGCCCTTTGTAAAAACATAAAAAACTCTATTTAAATTACTCTTGAAATTTTAAAAATAACTATAAATCTTCATTAAAACCTCAATAGATCAGAAACCTCTTGAGTGACACAATATACCTCGTTCGAATACAGTATGCTATAAGAGTGTAGTAATCCAAGAGATCTCTAGGGTGAATTGAAACAATATCTGAATCAGTCTTACCAGCATCTTCACATGCTTTAAGATGTTCAATATACCAAGTGTCAAGTTTCTCAATAATACAATATACATAAATCTTCACATTAACAAAGTTCAATATTCTGCAATATCCTGTAATCCAAGCGTATGTCCAATCACTACAACCATGTTTTTAGTGTGAGAAGTCCCAAATAAGCACAGACATTAAGCTAAGAAAATATTATATATATATATATATATATATATATATATATATATATATATATTGTAGCAGTAGAGGCGTGGAGCCACCTCTAACACCCTCAGGTACCACTCCAGACACGTTGTAAAATCACAAGACTTTATTTTCTTGTCTTCAGGTGCACAAAGCACTCTCCACACTACACTCATATAAACAATACACTACTCAATAAACAATCCTCCTCGCCCAGACACTTTGCCACCCTACCTCCCAGCTCAGCTCAGTGTCTGGGCTTTCCCACAGTCCTTTTATGTGCCCTGACCCGGAAGTGGTTCCTGGCCGAACCCACAAGTCCTTATTCCATCCGGGTCAGGGTAAACCATCCTTTCTTCAGCCCGGGAGCACGTCGTTCCTTCCTGTCATGTGATTGTGACGCACTCCCGGGTTATAGGGCACATAAGAGCCCACTAGCCCCCCTACAGCGACTCCCGGTGGCCCCCAAGGTATCCAGCAGGGCTGTGTATACAAACTACAAAGTCCATGAGGCCCTGCTGGAACTCGGGGCACCATCATGCTGTCCAGAGGGCTCCTCCTAGCGGCCTGGGGGTGGCGACCAGAGTCTGTAGCCGGTCGTCCATCACAATATATATATATATATATATATATATATATATATATATATATATATATATGGTGCTTTGGTTTGGTTTCAGTGAACACTTTATTAAGCAACTGTTGTGATTTCACTGTTTTGTTTCAAAATAAGGCAGTGTTTCCTCTGAAAACTTTATGGAAACTGACTGCTAGCTCTACAATATCCTTAAGATCCATAAGAATTTCCCACACTTTCTCTCTCTCTAGCACAAAATTGCCAATCATAAGAGGAAGTAAACTTAAAAATGCCCAGTTTTCATGTTCATTTACCCCCAGTTGTTTTTCTGCAGGAGTACAATGCTGGGAATTTTTTGTGATCTTTTGTGGTATTAACTTTTGAAGACACAATGATAGCTTATGAAGAACAATCCATCAAAAAGGTCATGTAGAACATCTGGAGGAAATCCAGTTACAAGATGAAAATACGCTAAATGCTTTGTCAAAATGCACTCTGCTTTTACATCATTTACAGACTTAAGGTCTGGATTTGCTTTGAGCTCAGAAATAAACTTGATTGTTCATTTCAGATGTATGCAACCGAAACTGTTTTACATTAGTGGTCTGAGTGTCTGACACTGAAACTAAGCAAAATCTACAGAATTGTCCACTTTAAAACATTCAAGAAAACTAGCGAATCCATGAGCATCTAGATTATCTACAAAAATGGCGAGAATTGCTCCCTTGATATTTTCATGCAATTGTTCAACAAACAGCCCATTCATTATTCTTAAGGGCATAAGAGGGTGCTCTTGTGAAGTCCTGTATTGATGGTAACACTGGGATAAAGTAAAGGTTTAGAAGTGAAGACAACCACAGTTAGCAAACAGTCTGTCATTCGAGGTACCTAGGGTGTTGGGTATATATGGATAGTGAGACTGGTAAGAGGTGAAAGGTTAACAGATATACAGCTGGTTTCAACATTTTTTCCTATCCCTCAATAAGAAAAGAATCTAAGCGGTTACGTAATGCTTAGTACTTACTTTTGGTAGTACTTAGTACTTACTGAACTTTTGTGTTAAGTGCCTCTAGTAACACAATTGTCATTAACTTCTGAGTTCCTCCAAACAAGGTTTCATAAACTGTTGCAAAAAGCACCACAAGCGAAAAGGTCCATCAACCTTCACTTTGTGTAACAAAAAGGGCAAAAATAAATAATCTTTATAAAATGAAAGTTATCTTATACAAAAATGCTCTGTAGCAAAAGAAGCTCCAAGGAGTCCAAAGAGTACAGAGGGAGTTGCTTTCAAAAAGAGGAAATACAGTGGCAAGCAAGTCCAAAATACACAATTCCCAAAGACAATTCAAAAATATAACAAATAGGAAAAATATAATACATATAGTAATCAAAAGAGAACTCACCAGAACCCAGCACATATGAACAATTTATCACAGGACACTGCATGTTCTTTACGCCTTTATAGGGTTCCTTGACAGAGAGGAACAGGTGGCCCCACCCCTTGAGGAACCACCCATAACATACATTAATATCAGTAGAAGCATGGATAGATAAAAAATTAAATAATGTTCAAAACTAACAAGAAAAACCCACAAAAAACAATTCTGTGAAGCATGCAGTGACTCAGGACAAAGGGGTTGTGAAGAAGGCAGTGGTTCCACACACTTGGTAGCTTTCAGAGGCTCTTCACTAGTCTTGACAACTTTCAGTGGCTCTTTGCTAACATCCAAAGGTACAATCTCTATCTGAACTCCTCCTTGGAATCAGATCCTGAGCAACAGCAGCATGAAAACCTACAACAGATTAAATAGGTTGGGACTGCACACTTTGGGGTGGATGGTGCAAAGACAATGGTGGCAAAAACTGAGGGGTGTGACAGTGTTGAAGAGACTTGGCTGCAGCCACAGGTTTTGCAAAAGCACAGGCCATAGGTGTTGTGTTGTTTGCTGGCTGGACATTGCATCGGGCTTTTATAGCTCTGGTAATAATTTGCTCCAACATGTACTGGAAATTTGCCTCACATATTTGTACATCTTCATCTAAATCAAAAAAACTGTTGTCATCATCCAGATTCTTTATTCTTACCAAAAAAGGCAAGGCCTAATACAGCTTCAATGACCTTTAAATAATAATGCTCTTCGGCTTGTGTAACAAAAAGGGTAAATGAAGAATCTTTACAAAATTAATTTTTTAATATACAAAAATGTTCTGTAGCAAAATTGTCTTCAAAAATAGGTAATTCAGTGCCAATCAAGTCCAAAATACATAATTCTCAAAGAGAGTATAAACTGCATTAATAAAAATAGGGTTTTGCCAGATTCCTTAATATTTTATTATTATCATGATCATACATTTCATGTAATGATCACTTATGGAACATAGGTTCAAAATGCATTTCTCTGCTAACCGTAATGATCTTTTCTCATTACTTGATTATTTTTGACCTGTTCTTGCTGTTACCTGTATAATTACAGATTAAATCAAGAACATAGCAACATCTAAAGTGCAAATCTACTTCAATATTTGTGACTATTAGGACAAATTAAAACTTAATCATAGAGAATAATATAGATAAACTGACATATAATTATAATACATCTGTGACAGAAGCCTTAGATTCAGTAGCCCCTCTCAAAACAAAAGTAATTAAAATACATAGAATCTCACCCTGGTTTAATTAAAATACTTGCGCTCTTAAGATAGAGTGCTAACAACTTGTGTATAGATGGAGAGCAACAGCGCTAGATGTCTTCCAAACAGACTGGACATACAGTGTTAAAAAGTATAAACAGCTCTTTCTCTGGCCTGGGGGGTATTTTTCGTACGTGGATTAGTCGTTTAGCCGGATGTAATTGTTGACAATTTGGCCTGATCCTGGATCTGTCGGTTTTTCAAAACTCTGGCTGGAAGTGTTGTCATAGCAACACATCCTAATCCTCAAACCTGCTCAGAGCAGGTTTGTTCTACGTAAACAAGGATTAGTTTACACACGTAATCAGTGACGGTGCGTGGAAGTCATCCAGTCATGGCTTCGCTGTTCATGAATGAGCGACCAATAGATATTGGTACGCAAATTATATGAAGAGAATTTCATATAGAGAGGGTTTTGCGCGATCGGCAAGATCCTTTATTGCTCCTGGAGGAAATTCTTTTCGAAAGATACCTCTTTAGCCGAGGGGGAATATTGTACCTCAAAGATTTATTAGCACCTTATATTCGAAGTCAAACTCGGCGAAGTTGGGCTTTCACAACCACACAGACAGTATGCAATGCTTTGAGGTTTTTTACAAGCGGCACTTTTTTATATACTGTAGGCGATGCGGAAAATCGAACTAAAAGTGCAGTTTGCCAGGCAATTCATAAAGTCTGTTTGGCTCTGAAATATTTCCTTCGGGTTTTCATAGTGTTTCCTGGACACCTGCGTGTGCAGACAATAAAAGAGGCATTTCATGCCATTGCAGGTAGGTAATACACAGGTAAAAACACCCACAGTTCCATAAAGAATCTCACAATCAGCCTAACATTCTCATTACCCAGGATTTCCAAATGTGATTGGGGCACATGGGACTAATCAGAGTGAGTTTGATCAAACATTATTTGGAAAATGTACCTCTCTTCCTGATGAATAATCAGACACAGTGTCTTCATCAAATATTTGACCCTTCGTCAATATCTCGTTGGTCAGACACAGGTTCAAGGGATATGACATTCCCTGCAACTGACCCAACAAAAAAGAGGGCTATATGGAACATACCTATAGCACACATGGAGGACAAATATGCAATGACCATCCTTTACCTGAAATGAAGTGACCACTGCATCCTGCCACTGGTTCTGAGGAGGAGCTTCCCCCTGGAATGCCCTTAGAAACAGGGTGATGGGCATTTTGCTGGAGAGCCAACTCTTCTGCAGGGGTTAGGTCTGGACCGCGTGGACCTCCACCTGTTTTTTGCTTGTCTGCCTTCTTATTAGCTTTAAAATTAATGTTTTTTATATTATATATGATTATTTATGTCAACAATTCTTTAAATAGTTATATACCAATATTTACCAGTTTGAAGTATATTCTTGTACTTCACTTTAAACTTTTCCCATGTTCTCCTTGTGCTCACATTTGATCTGGAATTATGACATATTAAATAATAATTAATCTGACACATAGGAAATGAAACGCTGCATTCAGTAAGTACAATGCACACTACTTAGCGTTTGATTTGTCGGCCACATTTTGCCAGCCGTCTTTTCTTGGTCTGGGCTGCTTTTGCAGTGTTACCCCTTGTGCATATTAAATCTTGAAATTCTTTATGTCCTTCGAATAAAAGGTCTTGCGCCGCGTGTATGAAAAAAAAATTCGCCCGTTCTTTCGTCATTTTGTTACAGCCTATCAAAGACTTGCTGATCATGTTTTCTAGACTCAATATATATGGGCTTTTCACTCAGCGCGGGTGCGCGCATTCATCTTGTATGATTAGATCCAGCTAGACTAATCTAATACACGTTGCGTTTGAAAAATCGACCTATCCCGGATGAATGTCACCGGCATTAACTTATCGAAGATGAGGCACCTGATCTCGGATGATTTAAGCGACGTACGAAAAATACCTCCCTGTTCTGACTTGTGTTCTTGATTAATACAGTACACGAAAACAGAAATAGTTTTTGTTTACGCGTTTAGAAAGGTAGCTGATTTGACAAATAGAAGTTCTGAAGTGTTGTGCAAAATCCCTACAAACATTAGCAGTACAATTTTAGAAATTGGTTTAATAATAACTGGCCGGCCCCCGCAGCTCTGCCCATGTAGTTGGGAAACAGGATAAACTTTAAACATTAATAAACAAACAGGTATTGCTAGCTAAGTGGAATCAAGGAACACTTCAAAACACAGAGGTAGACTTACTTGAACGTAAGGAGGGCCCTGCCCAGCTCCCTACTCCTGACGTCACGCTTCCCCCTCCCCTCAGCTCGCAGCCTCTATCTCGGATTAGCGTGAATATATCACTCCTGCAAGCGAACTATGATTCTTACCATAATGAGTGCTATGGCCGCTGCTATATTTAATATATATATATATATAAATGATTTAGATAGGAATATAAGTAACAAGCTGGTTAAGTTTGCAGATGATACCAAGATAGGTGGATTAGCAGATAATTTGGAATCCGTTATATCATTACAGAAGAACTTGGATAGCATACAGGCTTGGGCTGATTTGTGGCAGATGAAATTTAATGTCAGTAAATGTATACACAATAGGCGGTTGGAAAATCGAGAGTACACCTTATGAGAAGGATTTAGGAGTCAAAGTGGACTCTAAGCTATTGACTTCCCGACAGTGTCCAGAAACCATTAAGAAGGCTAACAGAATGTTAGATTATATAGCATGGTGTGTGGAGTGCAAATCCAAGGAGGTTATGCTCAACCTTTATAATGCACTGGTGAAGCCTCGGGGGTATTTTTCGTACGTGGATTAGTCGTTTAGCCGGATGTAATTGTTGATGATTTGGCCTGATCCTGGATCTGTCTGTTTTTCGAAACTCTTGCTGGAAGTGTTGTCATAGCAACACATCCTAATCCTCAAACCTGCTCAGAGCAGGTTTGTTCTACGTAAACAAGGATTAGTTTACACACGTAATCGGTGACAGTGCGTGGAAGTCATCCAGTCATGGCTTCGCCATTCATGAATGAGCGACCAATTGATATTGGTGCGCAAATTATATGAAGAGAATTTCATATAGAGAGGGTTTTGCGCGATCGGCAAGATCCTTTATTGCTCCTGGAGGAAATTCTTTTCGAAAGATACCGCTTTAGCCGACGGGGAATATTGTACTTCAAAGATTTATTAGCACCTTATATTCGAAGTCAAACTAGGCGAAGTCGGGCTCTCACAACCACACAGACAGTATGCATTGCTTTGAGGTTTTTTTACAAGCGGCACTTTTTTATATACTGTAGGCGATGCAGAAAATCTATCTAAAAGTGCAGTTTGCCAGGCAATTCATAAAGTCTGTTTGGCTTTGAAATATTTCCTTTGAGTTTTCATAGTGTTTCCTGGACACCTGTGTGTGCAGACAATAAAAGAGGCGTTTCATGCTATTGCAGGTAGGTAATACACAGGCTAAAACACCCACAGTTCCATGAAGAATCTCAATCAGCCTAACATTCTCATTACCCAGGATTTCCAAATGTGATTGGGGCACATGGGACTGATCAGAGTGGAGTTTGATCAAACATTATTTGGAAAATGTACCTCTCCTCCTAGGGCCAGATTAAGAGCTTTGGGGGCCCGTAGCACATTTAAAATTTGGGGGCCCTTTTGGTCTGCATCATCTGAAGTTTAGATTCTGAACAGTTCAAACCGGACTAAATAATTATTTTACTCTCGATTATAATAAGAATCTTTTAATATTTATGTGAATTTTATGTGTTGGGCCCCTAAAGTTTTGTTGTGTAAGAAATTTACAGTTTAAAAACGTAAAGATAATATTTTTAAAGACCAGTTTTTCAATGCTACACTTTTTCATTAAATATTGGGTCCACCATTTGGGAGCCCCCGAAATTGCGGGGCCCGTAGCATATGCTACATGTGCCTATTGGTTAATCCGGCACTGTCTCCTCCTGATGAATAATCAGACACAGTGTCTTCATCAAATATTTGACCTTCGTCAATGTCTCGGTTCAAGGGATATGACATTCCCTGCAACTGACCCAACAAAAAAGAGGGCTATATGGAACATACCTATGGCACACATGGAGGACAAATATATGCAATGACCATCCTTTACCTGAAATGAAGTGACCACTGTATCCTGCCACTGGTTCCGAGGAGGAGCTTCCCCCTGGAATGCTCTCAGAAACAGGGCGATGGGCATTTTGCTGGAGAGCCAACACTTCTGCAGGGGTTAGGTGTGGACCGCGTGGACCTCCACCTGTTATTTGCTTGTCTGCCTTCTTATTAGCTTTAAAATTAATGTTTTTTATATTATATATGATTATTCATGTCAACAATTCTTTAAATAGTTACTGTATATACCAATATTTACCAGTTTGAAGTATATTCTTGTACTTGACTTTAACCTGTTCCCATGTTCTCCTTGTGCTCACGTTTGATCTGGAATTATGACGTATTAAATAATAATTAATCTGACACATAGGAAATGAAACGCTGCTTTCAGTAAGTACAATGCACACTACTTAGTGTTTAATTTGTCGACCACTTTTTGCCAGCCGTCTTTTCTGGTCTGGGCTGCTTTTGCAGTGTTACCCCTTGTGCATATTAAATCTTGAAATTCTTCATGTCCTTCGAATAAAAGATCTTGTGCCGCATGTGTGAAAAAAAAATGCGCCCGTTCTTTCGTCATTTTGTTACAGCCTATCAAAGACTTGCTGATCACGTTTTCTAGACTCAATATATATGGGCTTTTCACTCAGCGTGGGCATTCATCTCATGATTAAATCCAGCTAGACTAATCTAATACATGGCTGCGTTTGAAAAACCGACCTATCCCGGATGACTGTCACCGGCATTAACTTATCCAAGATGAGGCACCTGATCTCGGATGATTTAAGCGACGTACGAAAAATACCCCCCTCATCTTGAGTACTGTGTGCAGTTTTGGTCTCCAGGCTACAAAAAGGACATAGCAGCGCTAGAAAAGGTCCAGAGAAGAGTGACTAGGCTGATTCCAGGGCTAATGGGGATTGAATTATGAGGAAATATTAAAAGAGCTGAGCCTATACAGTTTAAGCAAAAGAAGATTAAGAGGTGACATGATTGAAGTGTTTAAAATTATGAAGGAAATTAGTACAGTGGATCAAGACTCTTATTTTCAGAGTTCAGAGGGGACTGGGCGGTCTCGTGGCCTGGAACCCCTGCAGATTTTATTTTTTTCTCCAGCTGTCTGGATTTTTTTTGTTTGTTTTTTCTGTCCCTCCTGGCCATCGGACCTTACTCTTTTTCTATGTTGACTAATGTTGTCTTATTTTAATTTATTATGTAAAGCACTTTGAGCTACTTTTTTGTATGAAAATGTGCTATATAAATAAATGCTGTTGCTGTTGTTGTTATTTTAAAATGAGTTCATCAAGAACACGTGGACACAGATGGAAACTTGTTAAGGGTAAATTTTACACAAACATTAGAAAGTTTTTCTTTACACAAAGAATGATTGGCACTTGGAATAAGCTACCAAGTAGTGTGGTAGACAGTAAGACTTTAGGGACTTTCAAAACTCGACTTGATGTTTTTTGGAAGAAATAAGTGAATAGGACTGGCGAGCTTTGTTGGTCTGAATGGCCTGTTCTCATCTAGATTGTTCTAATATTCTAATATTCTAATGAGAGAAGTCGCAAAATAAATCGGAATGTTCAAGCAAATTATAAAAAAAAACCCCGATCTAAATCCATTAAGTAGTTCTCTCGTTCCCTAGCTAAGTAGATGTAAGATACGCCCCGAGGCTGGCACGTGAGTGAGGAGGGCCCCACCCCCTCCCCTCCCCTCCCCTTGGTCCGCTGCATCTCTCTCGTATTCGTGCACATAAATCAGTACCGCAAGCAAACTGTGATACTTAGTGTGATGAGAGAAGTTGCAAAATCAACCGGAATGTTCAGGCACATTAAAGAAAAAAACCCGATCTAAATCAGTTAACTAGTTCTCTCATGAAAAGCGGAAAGACATACAAATAGACAGGCAGATGTTGGATTTTATATATATATAGAGTGTCACAAGAATGAGTCAGAGACATCATAAAGAGTTGGGGCAGCCACCCGTATAATATGCTCGGCTGCAAAATTGCTTGTTTTTATACAAGATGTGTATATAGTTCAGAGTCCAGAACAGAACTGCCTGTACTGAGGCAAGATGGCAGTTTTAAAGGCCTGGAAAGGAAATGACGTCAACGTTGCAGGAACTGGGAGTGGCGTCCTCGTGTCCGGAAGTGACGTCATCCTTGGGGCCAGCAAGAGGCGGGATTTCCCGGGAAAGGTCTGCAAGAGACTGAGAGAGACAGTCAGTACACTCCACCGCCCCCAGGCCTGGCGTAGAATTACTAGTGTTTAGGCACTTCAGCTGTTTCCCATGCGCACGTGTGTGACAAGGCCCCCCCCCCTTAGCCCAGACCCATTGGGTCGGGTGGACCTGTCTGAGAGGTCGTGGACTCGAGAGAGAGCATCCACATTGGCATGGAGAGAACCCTTCTGGTGAACAAGTGAGAACATATATGGTTGGAGGTCATCCAAATAAG
The DNA here is from genome assembly GCF_900747795.2 of Erpetoichthys calabaricus. Taxonomy (NCBI): domain Eukaryota; kingdom Metazoa; phylum Chordata; class Cladistia; order Polypteriformes; family Polypteridae; genus Erpetoichthys; species Erpetoichthys calabaricus. The sequence goes on from NC_041394.2 coordinate 175,180,788, forward strand.
CAGCACTAAACGCGTTATGAGGCCGGAGCACTCTGTCCACCAGACGCTGAAAAGTTGCCAGAGCCCCATGTAACCCAAATGAGAGGACCCTGTACTACCAGTGCCCACTAGGGGTGCTAAACACGGTCTTAGCCTTCACGGAGTCCGTTAAAGGAACCTGCCAGTACCCCTTTGTCATGTCAAGTGTGGTCAAAAACTTCGGTGTCCAAGCCTCTCGAGGAGGTCGTCCATGCGAGGCATTGGATAGGCGTCAAACTGGGAGACTTGATTCAGTCGACGGAAGTCGTTGCAAAACCTCCAACTCCCATCGGGCTTACTGACCAAGACAATTGGACTGGACCAGGGACTATAACTTTCCTCAATCACACCTAGCTCCAGCATGCGCTTGATCCACTTGCTCCACTTCTGCCTTCTTTGCTTCGGGAAGACAATATGGGCGATCTCGTATGACAACTCCGGGTTCTGTCACTATGTCGTGTGCAATCAGAGAGGTTCTTCCGTGTTGCTCACTCACTACCTCCGGAACAGACAAGAGCGCTGTCTCGAGTTCCCGTCTCTGTTCAGCATTCAAGTCGGGACCAAAGTTTAGGCTGTCATTCTGAGCAAAGAAAGAGCGGGGCTGAGCGGAGGAGGGATCGGGATCCCTCTCCTTCCGCGGCTTCAGCAAGTTGACATGATATACGCACTCACTCGGCCAACGATTGGCTTGTTTCACCAAATAATCGATGAGCCCTTTCCTCTCCTTAACATCATACGGGCCTTGCCAATAGGCAAGCAACTTAGAATGCGAGGTAGGGACCAACAGCATGACCCGATCCCCCGGTTGGAACTCCCGGAGAGCCGTGCCACGATCATAATAGTGGGCCTGTGCTGCTTGCGCCTCTTCCATGTGACTTTTTAAAATAGGTTGGATTTTTCCGAATCGATCGCGTAACTGCGCAATATACTCTAATATATTGACAGAGGGAAGAGCCTCTCCTTCCCATCCTTCTTTTAAAACATCCAATAATCCTTGGGGTTGCCATTCATACAACAGTTCAAAAGGAGAGAACCCCGTAGAGGCTTGTGGGACTTCCAGATAAGCAAAGAGCACGAGGGGGAGGAGCTGATCCCAGTTCCACCCATCCGCGTTGACCACCTTGCGCAGCATTTGCTTGAGAGTCTGATTGAACCTCTCGACAAGACCATCGGTTTGAGGATGATACACCGCAGTCCTTAAGTGCTTTATTTTGAGTAACTTGGCCGTTTCCTTGAACGTCGCCGAGGTAAAGGGCGTCCCTTGATCCGTAAGGACTTTTTAGGGACCCTGACACTTGCAAATACACCCACTAGTTCCCGTGTGATAGCTTTAGTAGTAGCAGAGCGCAGTGGAACTGCCTCTGGATATCGGGTAGCATAATCTACATGGACTAATATATATTTATGTCCTTGGGCTGAGGGCTGCAGAGGTCCTACTATGTCGACCCCAATACGCTCAAAGGGAACATCAATCAGGGGGAGGGGAACGAGAGGAGCGCGGTCCCTCCTAGGAATTTGCCGTAATTGACATTCTGGACAAGAGATGCAAAAACGGCGAACCTTCTCATTTATTCCCGGCCAATAAAATCTGAGTTTAATCCGCTCTAAAGTCTTTTCGGTGCCTAAATGCCCTCCCAGGAGGTGGGCGTACGCCAACTCGCAAACCTGCCGCCGGTAGGTTTGTGGGATTAGCAGCAACTTCCGCACCCCGCCCTCATGATCAGCTACGTGATATAACAGATCGTTGTCTAGTACAAAGTGAGGGCCGCGAGGCATGAGCTGATGAGTGCGTTGGCCATTGACAAGCACAACTGCATTTTTAGCAAACTTCAGGGAGTCGTCATTTCATTGCTCTCTCCTGAAAGACGTGTTTTTTTGAATCAAAATAGTATGTCGGAGAGAGGGTCCGGACTGACCTCAAGGGGCGGGGAGTCAACCTGACTCATCAAGGCCTGGGTTGATGACGTGTTTAAGTGCGATGGCCCAGGAGCCTCCCTGTCCTCCTCAGAGTCTCCCGTATCTCTCTCTTCCAGCAAGTTACATGGCGTGGAAACAGCCTGAGACGGGTTTGTCCCTTCTATGACTAGGCCTACAGGGTTACGGGGAGTAGTTATCAGTGCACCGCATTTACTGTCAGACCAGTCCCGCCCTAGGATCACAGGAGAAGTTGGGTGTGTGTGGACCGCCACGGAGAACTTTATTACTAACCCCTCAAAGCTTATGACACATAGGGCGGTTTTATATAAACGTGTTTCGCCGTGTATACAGCGGATACTGGCCTTTTTTCTCGTCCACTGTCGCGGTAGTACGTAACGGTAATCAACAATAGAGATTTTGCTGCCGGAGTCTAGAAGGGCTGTAACTCTAAATCCATTGATTATTACCACTCCCGTATGACCAGTAGCCAGGGGGTTCGTAAGTGCACATAACCATCCTCCCTCCTTCCACCCGCATCTCTCCACGCGAGTGGCCCACCCCGCGCCCCGGGGACATCGGGACAGGCTTCGGTTTATATGGAAGGGACTTATACAGTGGGACATAATCCCTACGGAGTCCACTAGAGGACTGTTCTGCTCTCACAGATTGTGAGGCTGGGTTAGATTTTACGTGAGCTATTAGCTCATCCATAGAATGAAAGTCTCCCCAGACCGGCTGGGCAATATTATTGGGAAGACCTTTCAGTAAGATAAAGCAGGCCAGTGTTTAATTCAAATGGCTTTAGCCATTGAGCCACTAGCTCCCACAGAGCATAAGCTTGCTCCCAGGTTGATCTCTCCGGATCATATTCCCAAGTTTGTAGGTGTTTTACCTGCTGGTCTGGGGATAGCCTATATGTCTCTGGGACCTTGGTCCCAACGGGCGGCTCAGTCCTCTCCTCTGAGAGAACATAGTAAGCCCTTTTTGTTTTCCCCCCAGGAACCAGTCCACATCGGTGGGTCTCCTCCACATTCTCCCTGTGTAGGACTAAGGGCTCGTTGTCCCTTGGTGGGAGCGAAGCCTGCACCATGCCGCTCCGGACCGCTGAGCAAGCCACCCACCCGGAAACACGGCCCCGGTACTCTCCTACCTGAGTATTTCCAAGGTTCCTTCCTGGTTTCTTCTGGGAAAGTCGCATCCAGCCGACTACGCCACTGTCACAAGAATGAGTCAGAGACATCATAAAGAGTTGGGGCAGCCACCTGTATAATATGCTCGGCTGCAAAATTGCTTGTTTTTATACAAGATGTGTATAGTTCAGAGTCCAGAACAGAACTGCCTGTACTGAGGCAAGATGGCAGTTTTAAAGGCCTGGAAAGGAAATGACGTCAGCGTTGCAGGAACTGGGAGTGGCGTCCTCGTGTCCAGAAGTGACGTCATCCTTGGGGCCGGCAAGAGGCGGGATTTCCCAGGAAAGGTCTGCAAGGGACTGAGAGAGATAGCCAGTACACTCCGCCACCCACTGGCCTGGCGTAGAATTACTAGTGTTTAGGCCCTTCAGCTGTTTCCCATGTGCACGTGTGTGACAAGAGATGACTCAAGGAGTCCCATAAGCACATAAGATTTGTTTTTAACAGAATCCAAAGGTACAGTTGTTAACAGAACACAGGTACAAAAAAAATCCATGAAATTACAAAGCATAAAATAAAGTAAACATAAGTAACACTCCACTTCCTACTCCCTAGCACATTCAAAATGAGCTTCCAGGAACTGTGGAAGGTCCCTGAATATACAGGGTGGAGGGCAGTTCCTGGCAGTGATTGGCAGGTGGCTCTGCCCCTTGGGGAACCACCCACAAAGCACATGGAGCATAATCAAATAAACACATACAATAATTAATATAATAAACAAAAGTAACATTATTACATATAAATGGCACAGAATTAGACAAAACAGACAAGAAACCTTTAGACCCTGTCACAAGAAACCTAATGAAAACCTTGCTTACTGTTCTGATAGCACCAGTTCCTAGTGACATAAATGAGTCAATGATCAAACCACTGCTGAAAAATCAGAACTACTCTGAAATATGCTTAATAATTATAGGCCTATTTCAAACATATCTTTCTTTTTTGAAAAAGTAGTTGCCATGCATTTTTAGATTCATCCTGCAAATTAAGATTTACTTGTGAAGTTTCATCCTGCATTCTCACTGTTTATTGCACAGAAATGGCACTTGGCTTGTATTATAGATAATATTTTAATATATTCTGATAAAGTAAATGCTACAATGATTATGTTGCTAGATTTAAGGACATCCTTTGACATCACTGACCAATGTGTTCTTGAAAATTATGTTCTCAGGCACCATCCTAGCAAAATTTAGCTCAAATTCAAATCAATATCAGTGTGTACAGAAATGTGTTAACAGTACACCATTATTATGTTTAGAAGTTGTATATGGTATCCTGCAGGGCTGAGTACTCTGACCTTTACTGTTTTCACTTGACATACTTTATTAGATGACATAATATTCACCTTAATTCATATATAGATGATACATAGCTATACCTTTTTCAGATCAAATAACATTTCTCTTATAGAATCCTTAATTAATTTGTAAAATGATATATTGTCAAGTTCTGCTGGTTTTTATGATTACTTTGTTGCAATTATTTTCACTGCATTCCTCATGATGTTGTTCTTTTTGAGTGTCACACACTTTGCTCTTACTAGGCAGCTATTACATGTGTGTCATCTTGTGACCTGTGAACATGCTTTTCACAGAAATATTTGGAATTGTAAGATAGTTAATTGAATGGTGAGGGTTTTGTTATCCCATATCCAGTAATTATAAAAGTTAAAGAGCAGGAGTTTTTGTGTGTGAACTGCTCATTTCAGGTTCCACCACCTTAATCATACTCTTGAATTTTCTTATCTGGACTTGCTTGAGTATTGTCATTTTCTCATTAAGGTGGTTTGATAATCTTTTAAATAATCCTCAGAAAGAACTTAAGTCATTGTCACTTCATTGCTAACAATTTATTCAGGTTCTAATGCAGCAAAGCGCACTGCACTCATGATAGTAATTTCACAACTCAACTCAACTTACTGTACTTTGCCTAACTGTTGGTATGAAGAGCAATAGAATAGTTATTTTTTTACCAGGCACAATGTCATCCATATTGATAAAAAGATATGTTTGTTTTTTTAGGACTCTGCTTTGGTACTGGGCGGCACGGTGGCGCAGTGGGTAGCGCTGCTGCCTCGCAGTTGGGAGACCTGGGGACCTGGGTTCGGTTCCCGGGTCCTCCCTGCGTGGAGTTTGCATGTTCTCCCCGTGTCTGCGTGGGTGCACTCCGGTTTCCTCCCACAGTCCAAAGACATGCAGGTTAGGTGGATTGGCGATTCTAAATTGGCCCTAGTGTGTGCTTGGTGAGTGGGTGTGTTTGTGTGTGTCCTGCGGTGGGTTGGCACCCTGCCCGGATTGGTTCCTGCCTTGTGCCCTGTGTTGGCTGGGATTGGCTCCAGCAGACCCCCGTGACCCTGTGTTCGGATTCAGCGGGTTGGAAAATGGATGGATGGATGGATGCTTTGGTACTCTAGGTATTCATTTGGGAAGTTCAGACTATTCCATCTGTCCTTATTTTAGTGATTAGTGGATGACAACACTACTCATGGATCCTTTATGTGTTTTTAATGACTTTTAAACACTTACCTTACCTTACCTTAAACTTGCTGAGGATAGTTCTGAAACTTCTATTTTTTGTTGTTGAAGGGAGTTTTTTTTAATTGTGTCTTTTAATGTTCACGCGAGAGGCTATAAAAAATTTAATGTTCTTAAATAACGTGATAGATATACATGACATATCAAATAACAGCAATCTGTTTTTGAAAGCTTGACATTCAGAGAGAATAACATCACAAAAATGCAGAGAATGCATGCAAGAATGAAAAATAAATGTTTTAAAACTTAGACCAAAACACTCTTAAATGAATAGCAGACCTTGGCATACACATTTAATGACTGTCAGTAGAATGCACCCAAGTTGCAGTGAAATAGCTCTGATGCCTTATAAACTCTTTAATCCTACTTTTATTTGTGCATTTAGAGATGATCATTTATACAGTATATCTATTCAGGGCCATGATTTTAATTTTGCAACATGGCTGCCTCAGCTGCTCTTAGTTGATGTGTAATTTTAGGGCAACGGATCACTTCACCTCCAGCCTACATACACGATTTTCTATTTACTCTTTGCTCATTACTGCTTTCTTTTTGGGTATGACTGTCTTCTGAGAAAACAGAGCAGACCACCTCCTACCATTTCCTTTTCTTTCCTCTTTGTCTCTCATAATTGAAATAAAAGATCATTCTGAAAGGTAATTTATCATATAACAACGGAAAGTGAAAGCAGCTGTCATAATGGCCTTTTCTATTCATCCCACAGGACTTCAACACAGGTGCATGATGGCTGAGGAAATACAAAGGGAGGCTTACAGCAATTCATTCGGGTGCTGATGCCTTACTTTAGAGTGCTGACTAATATCAGTTCATTATTGGAGACTTATTTCACAGAACATAAAGGCCCCAATGATATCATAAGACATATAATAAAATATTTAACAGTGAAGGACCTGTCAATAAGCTAAAATATTACATGAGAAAAGAAAATGAAATAATGTTGATTTCAAACAGGAAAATAATAATGATTGTACTAATATAAGATGTGAATCCCTTTTGATGCAAGCATTTGCAGCAGTTTATTCTAATTTATGCAATTGTATGGATGAGCATTACCAGCCCAGCCTGAAGGCACCAGGACACCTTCAATACAAGCACACTTAGCACAGTAAGCAGTCGATTTGTAGTGTGCTACTAGCGTTATTAGATAATAACTTGAATAGATGTTCCCCCTATGCCAGCTGGGAGAAGATACACAAAGATAACAAGAGAATTAATTGGGAACAGGTGCACTCCTGTCAAAGATTTATTTTATGATGATTTAATTCATTATAACACGTCTCTCTCACTTTGAAGAATTGCTTTAGATGTCTGCAGAGTAGCATGGCTTAAAGATATGGCAAAGAGGTGGGTCTAATGTCTAATGGAGCAAAGAGTTCAACATCCTGCACACATTGAAAAAGTTCCAACCATGTTGGAGAAACACAAATTGGACCAAAATGTCTACATCCACCACAGAGTCAGTTCAGTCATGCCTACTATTTTCCTCCAGATTACACTGACCCATACATCCACCTTTATCTTCCTATTTCCAGTTATTCAAAGCAATGTCAATTTTGTAAAGTTTAAAATCTTATATTAAAATCTACAAATATCCAACCTTCAACTTTTTTTTGAAAATATAATGAAAACATTACTTGTGCACAATGAGTATGCTTAATCTAGTTCCCAGCATTTCTTTACATGAGCAAAAATGACTTCCACTTTTTCCATAAAGGACCACATGTGGCGTCTACATACGAAAACATTGTAAGCATTGGGAGGACCAAGTAATTACAGATAAGTTTGTGATGTTATATATCCCAATGTCCAAAAAGAATTAAGCCATTGTATCCTCAATAAATGTCTGTTAAAGTACATGCTCTGGAACCTTCTCCCATTTTCTTGTTTTAGGACTACAAAATAGGACCTAGCACCTAAAATACACGAATAAAACTTGCACTTCTAAAGTATCAAAAACAGTGCATTTATTTTATTAAATTCATAATTAAGGTCTACAAAAGGGAGATCAGAACATAAAAACCATAAAAAAATGGTTCCACTGATTCTGTCTATATAGGTTCTGTTGCTTAAGCTTTTCTACAAGGTGCAGTGCATGCCCATCCTCCTGGAGTCGCTTACAATCCAGCTCTGTTAAGGATGACCATTCCTACACTACCAGGACACCATGTTAGCCTTACCAGTATTGGCTTCTGCTGTCCCTTTACGAACGATCTTCAAGGTTTCCTCAGGCTGCTTGTGAACTTCTCATTCCCTAAAATATGCAATATGGTCTTACTCCTCTAAGTAATACAGTATACAGTAATATACAGGCAGTCCCCAGGTTACATACGAGATAGGGACTGTAGGTTTTGTTCTTAGGTTGTGTATGTAAGTCGAAACAGGTACATTCATTTTAATAAATTTATTGTTGACCGACTGTAACCAAGTGCTCTGCCAATGAATGATAGAGTTTCACCTCTCTCTGACCTTTTTATTATTTCTACTTTATTTTCCATGGTGATGGTTTTTCTCTTCTTTACTGTATCACCAGCACTTGCATCTGATTTGTGTTTCAGAGACATTGTTGAAGGGCGAAGACAAAAGATTAAGATGAGCTTTTCTGCACAGCAATCTACACGCTATCACAGCAGGAAGGCACCCCTCGTCCGCATGTCTGGTGTACTGACAAGAGACAACTTCATGCTACGTACGTAACAGTACAAGCAGGCTTGCTATTCAGAATGAATGGGGGCAGCAAGGGGCAGTTCACCACCCACTCACCACACAGTCACCTCCACTTGCATACAGTATGCTGCCTGCATTGTCAGCCCACTGAGAGTGAACAGGGTGCAGCCAAAGGCGGTTAGTGAATTGTCCACCACCACCCCCATTCAACTGGCAGTCCCATCAAGCCTCCGTCCTGCACACGAGCGCACCCAGCCACCCACTGAGAATGAATGGGGTGCGGCCCCCACCAGCCTATTCATCAACCGGAGCCGTCCGAGGGACACTACACTGCGAGAGCAGCGAAACCCCCACCCTCCAGCCTCTGTCCAGCCACTACTTGCAGCATCCCCAGGCTGGAGATGACAGAGTGGCAGTTACTAAGGAGCCTGTGTTGCATCCCCCAGACAGATGAAGAAGCAGCAGCAGCTCCATTCATAAGTCGTATGTCGGATGTCTGTAACTTGGGGCCTACCTGTATTTTGTCTTCTAATGGTCATAGAGGACAGTCATGTACTCCTGTCAGTCCACCCTGAGCTATCCCTTAAAATGGGACCACTTTTTTGGCCAAGAGATCTTGTATCCTCCTAGGGCATCCCTGACAGATGGTTGACAAAGGGTTGGTCACCCACTCTCTAACATCCAAGGACAGCATTACATATTTCTATTTAGACTACCAGTTTCTCTTCCTTATATTGGTGCCCTGAACTTTTGCACTTTGAGTATCCTTGACTGACCTGGTCAGCTGCTCCTAAGCAACTTTCTCACAATATCGCATCTAGATGGTCTCTGTAAGAGGTCTGTCATAGAACATTTCCCTAACCTGCCCTACTAAGGTGGCTGAGGTGGTGTCCTTGCCTCAGCCATCTTTTGCCAACCAGATATCCTTTAACAATGTATGTAACATATTCTTCTCTGACCACATCTTTCCACCCAATCCCATCCTTATCCATGACTGTATACATTCTTCCACATTCAGCCATGCCTGCCCACATCCACTCATTGTCATCCATGTAAACCAACATTGTGAACATTCATCTATATCCCTATCTGCATTCTTCTCTGTCAGTCTATGTAGATACTTTATTGTCATAACTATGTTAGTTGTATGAAATTTGATTTGGTATACCTAATTCAAACAAGAAAAAGCAATACAAACATATAGGTACAAAATAAATCATTATTTATTAACAGATTTAAAAGAACCAGCTTAACAAGAAACCACTGAGATACATTTGCCAAATTATCGCAGAACAATTTTTGGTAAAAAAAAGTTTCACTGTTCCTATGTTTTTTCATGATCAGATAATACTTATATCTATACCCAATTCAGTTTTCAGTCTCATAACATCATATCATATCAAATTTATCTTCACAATTATTTGCTTAGAAGGCACTTTTATCTAAAGTGACTCACAAAAAAGGTCAACATAATTGAGCCAACATCAGACTGAGGGGTTGTTTGAGAACAAGTGTTACAGGACAAGGGTACAAAAGTGATCATCACGAAAAAAGAGCTCAAATAAAAACTACAAGCTAGTTATAATTCTTAGATCATACAAACCTAACAGCTATTAGTTATATAGAAATTCATCAAACAAAAGAGTCAGGCACAAGTTAAATACACATTGAAGGTGTCAGAATTTCGAATGGAGTTGGGTAGCTTGTTCCACCAGCCATGAGTTACAGATTAAAAGATCTGGATTGAGATTTGACACCAGGCAGACGTGGTATCACCAGACACCATTCAACGGTAGATCTGAGTGGTCAGGATGAAGAATAGGAACTTAGAAATGTCTCCATATGTATAGGTGTTGACCCCTTTAACTACTCTGTAGGCAAGCATCAAGGATTTCAAAATAATATGTGTCACTACAGGGAGAGGAGAAATATCTGCCCGCCTTGGCAGGTTGAACACCAGATGTTGCCGTTGCATTTTGAATCATCTGCTTGGTCATAAATGTCAATATTCCTGACAGCAAAGAGTTACATTGGTCCAGATGTTACAAGACGAAAATTTGGACAAGAGATTGAGCTGCAAATTCTGTAAAATATGGTCTATTCTTGATATTGTGTAGAGTAAATATGCAAGACTAAGAGACCGTAACAACATGGCTGCTGTCAATATTCCTGGCAGCAAAGAGTTACATTGGTCCAGATGTTACAAGACGAAAATTTGGACAAGAGATTGAGCTGCAAATTCTGTCAAATATGGTCTAATCTTGATATTGTGTAGAGTAAATATGCAAGACTAAGAGACCGTAACAACATGGCTGCTGAAGGACAACAGGTCATCATTCAACACTCTAAGGTTGCTTACCAATTGGCAGGTGTTAACGAAAATAAGCAGAACTGAAAAAGATGGAGTGCTGAATAGATGGATAAAATGGGATAAAAAGGTCTGCCTTTGCGAGGTTAGCTAGAGAATGTGTTCCTTCATCTAGGCTTCAATATCAGTGAGACATATGGTGATTCTATTCGAAATCATGTGTGTCCTCTGGAGGGAATGACAGGTACAGCATAGCACTGATAAAATAAACTATGAGATGGGATGATAGGGCCTAGCAAGGAGTTGCATACAAAGAAGAGGAAAGGACCCAGCAATCATCCTTTGGGCACCTTAGTGCTTGCCTAGTGCACCCTTGACATCTTTTCATGCCAGGACACATGGTATGATCTACCCAAGGGATATACTCTAATTCAAAACACCAGAGGGCAGCCCCAGTGATGCCAAGCACAGTGAGGGAGGCAAGAAGGATCTGGTGGTTCACCATGTCAAAGGCAGAGGAGAGATCCAGCAGGATGAGCACATATTAAGTGTTTGGAGATCTAGTGGTCAACAACCATAAGTAGAGCTGTCTTGGTGGAGCAGCCCTTCTTGAATCCTGACTGAGCAGTCAAGAGATTTGTTTGGAGACAGCAAATTGAAGTGTTTTGGGTTGAAAGGAGAGGTGAGACATATCACATATAATTCAACGACTTTCTTTTTCCTCAGATACTCTTCAACACAAATATGTTGTGAGAATTAAATCTTTTCTTTTTGGTAAGCAGATCTTTATCTTTATAGAATAAAAACTCACTGTGAGAAGAGTTAGACTTATGATTTGTTGATTTGTTTTGAACCTTTTTTTTTCTTTTTTAAAACTTGAGTTATGTGTATGAAATGTTATTTGAATTTAATAAATTCAATAAAATTAAAAAATAAATAAATTTGGTCTGCCTTAGACCATTTCTACTTTTTACATTTGCACCTATAATTTAAATTTTACATACAAAAAAACAAGTTCTTGTGGTTATAGTGAGTCAGATAAATTCAGGGTATAAATTTAGAACATTAGATAGATTTAGACAAGAACAGGCCATTCATCCCAACAAAGCTTGTCCACTTAATTCTTTCAAAACAATATCAAGGTGTTTCTTCAAGGTCTCTAAAGTCATACTGTCTATCACAGTATATGCCTCGATAGTGTAAGGACCAGGGGAGAGAGTTTATTCAGAACATTATCTTCCCCAGAAAGCTAGAGGGCAGTCCCCCTGGCTTGCAGCAGGGCCACGGGTTGCCTAGACTTTTGCCGATCCCTATTTAGCACCACCTCCACACCTGGAGTCCTTCCAGGGGTCTTATAAAAGGAGCCAGCCACCACTACTTGGGGAGCCAAAGTTGGGAGGAGGTAGACGAAGCTTGTTAGGAGAGTAGTGGAGATGGAAAAAGAAGAAGCAGAAGGAAAGGGTTTTGTGCTGGACTATTTATTGTGGCACTGTGTTGTGTTGTGCTTTGAAGAGTAAGAAAAAAGGGTTTCCCAGCTCGGAATAAAGAGTGTTGTGTGTTGTATCTGTGTCTCTGCCTGTCTGTGTCGGGGTTGGGGCAGCTACAGTGCCCCAGTTTCCACAGTAGCTTATTCCATGTGTCTGTGGTTTCTGGGTGAAGAAAATTTACCCTTAGTTTCCAACTGTGTCCCAGTGTTCTTGGTGAACTTACTTTAAAGTAACAGTCTTGATCTACTGTACTAATTCCTTTCATAATTTTGAACACTTCATTCATGTCTCGACCTAATCTTCTTTTCCTTAAACTGAGAAGGCCAAGCTCATTTAATCGTTCTTTATGTGCCATCCCCTGTTGTTCTGGAATGAGCCCAGTCACTATTCTCTGGACTTTTTCTAGTGCAATTTATCCATGGAATGAAGAGTTTTAGAGGAAGATGGATGCATTTTTATTTTAGTAAATTAAAATTATCACATAAGGCAATGTTCTTTACAGGGTGAGGAAAGTCTGTAAAATTATTTAATAATCATAAGGTCTGGGCGTTCAACCAAGAATATTATTGTCATAGCTGTCAGTTCTTCTTTTCTGACTGATGACTTTTCCAAGAGGTTATATTTAAACTAGCTTATGTCTAAACTTAAACTTGTTATATTCAAGCATTAGAAATTAGTATTACAGTTCAATAATTTCAAATTAACAGATTTAAATAATCATAGCTTTACATAATTTGTAAATCATTATAATTCCACAGTCACTCTGTCATCACTGTCAGATTCTAGCCATGCTCACCAACTGCTGCAAATATGCTCCATCCCCATTTATTTCCATCCATGACTTGTCTTTCCTTTTTCATTCTTTCATCTGGAAAAATGAACTGAGCTGGACACTGTTAGACAGTAAGATAATCCTCTTTTGCCTCCATCAGAATAGTAAACTTCAAGATTTTATACTTCATTCCCAGCTTTCACTGACCCTTTATGGCTTGTCTAGTTTTAGATGGAATCAAAGTTAAATGAAAATAAATACTTGATTAAACCCTTATAATTTAAAACAATCTGGCTTCATTATGTAATTAAATAAAAAACACCAACTAAATTAGGAAGACAAAACAAAAAGCTCTAGTGATTTCAGGCTTCCCATCCAATTTTTAATGAGCTGCCACAGTGCCCATCCAGTTGGAACAGAGAATCTTTTATTATTATTATTTTTATTTAATTTTTACCAGAATTTACTGCTTTCTTGCTTCTTAAAATTAAAAAATATTTAATCTCCTCCAGTTTGCACCACTTAAGAATTTTTGTTTAAATTTTATCTCAGGTTGACAGAAATTAAATCTTTTATTTTTTTAATAGGAAACATCTGTAAAACATATTTTTACAATAATTTGCTTCCAAAGAAAGAACCTAGCTGTGCTTCACTGCCTTTTGTGAAAGACGCAGGTGCAACAGATAAAGCAAAGAGAGCTTCACCGCTTTGATTAACTAATAATTCTATTGCTTCAGCACAGCCTCCACATTTCTATAGATGAGATACTGCACATGTCATGTATACGCATCTGCAAAGTGTATAAAGAAATGAATATAAATTGAGTGTCTTTTTTTAGAAACTGCTTTTCACTCAGTTTGAATCCTGCCTAGAGTGCCTCATACACAATGTCTGCAAGCTATGCCCGTGTTTGTGTAAATGGCTTGTGACATTGACCTCACATATGGGAGTGTGGGTGTGTGTGTGTGTGTGCTTCTTCATGGACTGGTGTCTCCCTGACTTGCTTCCTCCATAGTACCCATTGCTGCTGTGATCACTTACTGAAACACTGGGTGCTGATGGAATTGAGGGTGCTATGAAAAGAGTGCATTATCTAAGAGTCTGTTTTTTAGGGTATTATAAATGAAAGGCGTCCAATATAGTTCCTTATCTCAAATAACACACATTAGTTAAAACGTAATGAACAATAATTAGATTGGGTATCAGATGGACACACCACCACATGCAGGAGAAGACAGACCGCCTGAGCACCTTTGCTAATGTGGTAGGGCTGAAGGTAAGCCAGAAAAAGATGGAGACAATGATCCTAAACATAGAGAATCCAGTGCCTGTGAAGATTGACGGGCAGGACTTACCAATCACGAACATGTTCACTTATCTCAGCAGTGTAGTCAGAATAGTTGGTGGCACTGGAACAGATATTCAGAGCAGGCTCAGTAAGGCAAGAAATGCCTTCAGAACTATGAACTGTGTATGGAGATCAGCTCAGTATAGTATTCACACCAAACTGTGCCTCTACCAGAGTTTTGTCTTGTCAGTACTACTGCAGGGATCTGAGTAATAGAGAATAGTGGGAAACAACATTGTCAAACTTCCATCCCTTCACATACCTCAGAAGGATATGCCGCATCTTTTGGCCACAAAAAATTTCTAAGAACTTCTTGCTCAATGCTACCAAGTTGACATGAACACCATTCTGATGACATGGTGATGGAGGTGGATAGGTCATGTGTTGAGGGGGAATGCAGATTCCATCACCAAAACTGCTCTACACTGAACACCAGAAGGCAGAAGAAGAAGGGGGTGCCCAAAAACAGACATGAAGGCATACAGTTGAAAAAAATCTACAGAGCATGAACATGACCTGGGGAACTGTGGAAAAACTCGCCAAGGATAGACAAGGGTGGATGAACTTTGCTGCTGCTCTACCTTGAATTACTTTATACAGTACAAATCAGACTGGTGCTCCTCAATTTCATATACACAACATTCATGTGTGACTGTGATGGTGCGGGTCCTGCTCCATGCTTCCACTTCCAGATTTGGGAGCCTCTCAAAGTCAACACCATCAGTAATGTAACCGAATGAGCTGGCAGATGAGGACAAATCACAGTTGGAGCAAGGGGAAGGTGCAAAGTGCAAACGTGCTTTTATTACAAACAAAACCAAAACAGTGTCCACAGTGCAGTGCTTCAAAGTTAATAAATAATCCATAAAACGATGAAAATCCAAATGTTTAAACCCAGGCTAAAAACAGGAATAAAAACCTGCAGCAGTCATTGGGACAAATGAGCTAAGCACAAATCCCTCCATGTCTCCCCAGCTCACCCATGGCTTGCTCAACTGGTGGAGACTTCAGCAGCCACGGTCCTCTCACTCCCGACCCCCATCTTGGCAGCCTCCATCAGTGTCTGCCAGACCACTCGGGGTCAGTTGTCCTCTTGCCCTCCTTCTCGCACACGCAGTCATCGCTCAGATTCCAGTAGAGGACGCCACCCCGATCGCACCCATTCCTCAACACATTCAGTGGGTACGATCCGTCCCTCGAGCGCTGATCCCTCGCTCCGACATGGGACCAATAATCGGGCTGCCTTCTTTCTCTCCCTCTCATCTTCGGTCACTGTCCCAATGCCACACTCTTGCTCTGCAAGCTTCTCTTTCTGTGCCTGCCCGTACTTATACTGCTCCATGGGCACAGCCTCTCAATCACATATGACAGGAAGCCAATGAAGCAATAGAGAATGATCACACCTTCACATGCAGGTGTGTCTCGCCCCAATTACCTCATCAACTCCATGTGGCTGCACGAGCGCACCGATGGAGACTGAATCGGCCAATGGATTATTTAAAAAAAACGCCATTTGGAGCCGCAGATCCGCTTTATCACAGTGGCACCTTGTGCAATACTTGAGCTGGATAGATAGATAGATAGATAGATAGATAGATAGATAGATAGATAGATAGATAGATAGATAGATAGATAGATAGATAGATAGATAGATAGATAGATAGATAGATAGATAGATAGATAGATAGAACTTTATTTATCCCCAGAGGAAAATTTGGCTTTTAATAGAAGGTCTTTAAATAAATAGGTAAATAAATAAATAAACACACACACTTTGGTCTGAACGCATACCAGAATGACTATAAAGCAAGAAAATTAAAAAGAAAGAACTCTTTTGACTTTGCTGTCCCAGTCACAGTGAGGCATTATGCAGACGTTATTGCTGTTGGTGTAAATGAGCCTCAGCTGCATTTCTTGATACATGTTGATTTAATTGGCTGAAAGTCCTCATAGTTAGTGTGTCGGTGAAAGGATGTGCCGCAGTGTTCATAACAGCACTCAGTTTTGTTTTACTGTAATTCTCTCCTTTTCTACTACGTCCAGGGGGTCCAGAGTGTATCCTATAACTAAGCTTGCCCCTTTAATTAGCTTGTTGATTTGGTGAGAATTTCTTGAAGTGATCTTACCAGCCCAGCACTCCACAGTACAGAAGATCGCACTGGCCATTACAGAGTTATAGAAGATGTGAATGATGTCACTTCCCACATTAAAGGAAAGCAGTCTCCTAAGGAAGTAGAGCCTGCTCTGCCTTTTCTTATATAGTACCTCTGTATTCCAAGACCAGTCCAGCCTGTCATTAATGTGGACATCCAAATACTTGAGGGAGTGGACCACCTGCACATCCATTCCTTGAATAGTGATCAGACAAAGAGGCTCTTTGGTGCTGCATAACGCTGTCCGTAGAATTCACACTAAAACATGATGTACGGACAAAAGTGGAAATGTACGTACACACAAAAGAATTCAGATGTGCAAAACTGTGCGTAAGCCAACTTCCACACACTTCCTCTACATAAATCCCAGTCAGCGTGCATGTGCTTGCCATCCCAACCCGACTCCTTCTAGAATTCCACATATTTTAATATGCAAATCAATATAAAAGCCCTTTCTGATCAGTGTTCGGTTAAAAGCACAATGGAAAAAGCACATGAAAAAAAGAATTTCAGCAAATGTGAAGTTGATGCAAGGAAAAACGTACTATTTGTTGGCTTAAGCAGTGGTGTAAACAACAAAAGGAAGTCGATCGAGTACGGAGAAACTTGAAAGTTCAAGTTCAGAAAGTCACACAATGCCCGAAATAAAAAAGAAGTGGTCAGATATCAAAGTTGCCGTAAAAAGACAAGTCATTGCCCACTGTCTATGCGTCATACAGAACTGTATTAGGGTACAGAGAAAAGAAAAAAAATAGGGACACAGTCAAAAGGTCAAAATGTCCACTTCAATCTTGTAGTTTATTTTGTCATTAAAGTAGAATGTCATAAACTTAAAATCAATGTTTAATTTATTTAAGTTTCTCAGATCCCATCATAACTAAAGTAGCATGTTAAATGCGTTGGATTGTATGTGTTCTTCTATGTGCTCTATGTGAGTGAATCAGTATGTGCTTCTTAAACGGGCTTTCTCTTATGCCAACAGGAAACAGAATGCATTACATTCATAACATTACAGCTGTCAGAACAATTTAAATACTAAGATGTATACTTGATATCATGTTCAAGTGAAATGAATTAAAGTATGTATTAAACAAGGGGGCATGGTGGTGCAGTGGTAGCGATGAGCTAGCTCCCGTCTAGAAATTGTTCCTGGCTGCCGCAAGATGCTTGCTGCCCCGTGCACGACCCTCAATAAAATAATTTATTGCAGCAGTACTGTCTCTTTCAAATGTACTAATCCTCGGGTCCTGTCCTTCCTTTTCTTTCTCCAAGTAACTAATCACCATACAATAAGAGTAGTAAGAAATGCCAAGCCATCTACAGTATAAGCTTAGAACTCTGATTTTTCAAAACTTTTAAGAAACGTTGAAATATCTTCGTAGTACATGTTTAATTATTCCATAAATCCAGGGTCACGCCAGTCCCAGCAAGCATACAGCGCACCACTGTGCCCACATGTTAAATTACTAACATTATACATTATTTAAGTGAAGTTTACAATTTATCTGTATAATGTAATATGCATACTTTAATTCATTTCATCGTAAAAATATCAAGCTTCAAGAAGATTTCCAAGCAGTTAGAAATCTAAATCGACTTATAAGCCAGTTGTCATCATCTGTAAATATGCGCTCTCTTCTATTGAATTGAATTTCTTTATTGTTATTGTTTATGTAAAGCACTTTGAGCTACTTTTTGTATGAAAATGTGCTATATAAATAAATGTTGTTGTTGTTGTTGTTGTATGGTACAATGAGATTCAATATGCAAATCCTCCATAAACTTATTTTCCTATAAAATG